>NW_014543608.1:137276-139189 GCF_000741045.1 Vigna radiata var. radiata | reverse complement strand
TAAAAGCCAAAAACATGCAAACGCAAAAGCCAAAAACATGAAAACGCAAAAGCCAATAACATGCATACACAGAAGACAATAACACACATACAATAAAAGTTTTAAACATTGAAGCTAACCTTCTTAACAGATTCAAACAACAATGGAGGGAATTGGAGGACTGCAGGCCCAAAAATATAGGCCAAAAACGTCGCCTAAGAACACGTCACAAACTGCATCAAAACGCAATGAAGACGAAATTTAATCGGTTGAAATGGAAGATATCTCAGCAAAGAGTAACTTAATCGGAGTATAACTGAATTTAAACGGTGCAAACGCAAGAAAATGAACCTGAAAGCTATGCCGCAATAGTATGCGCGAGGAAGAAGACGATGAATAATGTTATAACTGCTCGCGGGTTCGCGTTCTGAAGTTTATGTTACTACAGACGTCGGTTAGATATCGCGACTGACGACTGTCAGGTTAGAGACATCAGTCCTGTCACTAATATGACGTCTATATGATTTAAATATTAATATTGGCGCGAATTATAGACGTCCGGTATCTGAGAAACCGACGTCTAGTTTGACATAGCCGTCAGTTACCATGCAACCGACGTCTAGGTAGCAGAACAATCATGACACTTTCACCTAACTGTCAGGACATAGCCGTCGGTTACGATGGGGCACTGACGTCTATGTCTAATACCATTAATGACACTCAACCACTTGTCAGCCTGTAGACGTCTGTGTCTCCCCACCCACGTCTATTTTGCGACTCTTCACCACCACTGAGACCTTTAGACGTCGGTGTTTTGTCATTGTGACGTCTATAGCTCGACTCTTCACCTTATCTGGCAGACCTTTAGACGTCACAGTTGAAGGGCCCCGACGTCTATAGTTCTTCACTCATCAGTTGGAGTCTTGCCCGACGTCTAGGTCCCCTACTTAATTACGAAGTTGCCACCGGTCATCGTTTAACGTCAATTGATGGAACAGCCGACGTCTGTGGGGTGACGTTAAACAACGTTTTTTCACTAATGAATTAATACTATATTTTTGTACCATTTTATAATAATTTGAAAATGAAATTAGATATTTTTTTAACAGTATTTTTCATTGGACAAAATAATTTTGAATAAAGTATTTTTTAAAAATAATCTTATATATTTATATACTTGTATGTTTGATGAGTAAAATTTGCTACTGCTTATGTAATGATTAAATAAGCAGTATTGTTAATTAGATTCATTATATTATCCATCTAAAATTATATTTTCGAAAAGAATTCAAGTCTTAAAATTTTGTATTTTTAATGATTTTTATTTTTTATTTAACTTGTGTTATTTTATTTTATAAAGATTTTTTTTCATATGCATGAATATGTAGATGGAATAATTTAATAATTATTTAAATTTTTTAATAATTTAATGTGTTATTAATTGGAACTAATTCCATTAATAATATAAATATTATAATTAGGGATGACAAAAAAATTTCTACCTTGTATATCTTCAGATAAAATATGTCATGATAATAAAAAAACATATTCTAAATAGGTATCCAGTGATAATAGGTAGAGTGTTTCATTTGCTAACGAGGCATATATAAGTATCATAATATTTGTTCTTCAAATATTCTTTACTCGCTTGTAAATATTTTATTTTTTACTAATTTTCTTGAATAATAATTATCAATAAATTTAATTTTAAATTTTTTCTCAAAATCAAGTGCCCAATATAAAATTACTAGTGAAAAAAAATATTAATTATTGAAAAATTGTTTAAAACTTAACTTCATGTATTTTTATCTTTTATTTAGGCCAATAAAATTGAATTATTTTTAAAAGGATTAATTTTTTAAAATTTATATTTGGTACAACTCTTTCAAATTTCTATTGTATTAATATTTTAAAAAGTAATTTGATTTAAATTA
>NW_014543608.1:42236-131191 GCF_000741045.1 Vigna radiata var. radiata | reverse complement strand
TTAAAGTATAATTTAAATCAAATTACTTTTTAAAATATTAATACAATAGAAATTTGAAAGAGTTGTACCAAATATAAATTTTAAAAAATTAATCCTTTTAAAAATAATTCAATTTTATTGGCCTAAATAAAAGATAAAAATACATGAAGTTAAGTTTTAAACAATTTTTCAATAATTAATATTTTTTTTTCACTAGTAATTTTATATTAGGCACTTGATTTTGAGAAAAATTTTAAAATTAAATTTATTGATAATTATTCAGGAAAATTAATAAAAAAATAAAATATTTACAGGCGAGTAAAGAATATTTGGAGAACAATTATGATACCTATATCTGCCTCATTAGCAAATGAAACACTCTACCTATTATCAATAGGATATCTATTTAGAATATGTTTTTTTTATTATCATGACATATTTTATCTGAAGATATACAAGGCAGAAATTTTTTTGTCATCCCTACTTATAACATTTATATTATTAATGGAGTTAATTCCAATTAATAACACAAATTATTAAAAAATGGGTTAAATATGTTTTTAGTCCCTATACTTTGAGGCGATTTTGGTTTTAGTCTCTCTTTCAAACTATAGTACAATTTAGTCCTTCAACTTCAATGTTAACTGACAAACGCGTTTGAAACAACAAATAAAGTTAAAAAAAATATCTAATGTCCAATGAAAAATAATGTTAAAAAAATATCTAATGTCATTTTCAAATTATTATAAAATGGTACAAAAATATAGTATTAATTTTGTTAAGAGCTTAAAATGTTTTCAAAAAAAACATGGAAACACACACTACAATAGTTCCTTCTTTCTTAGAAATTCGTGTAATATCCATTATCTCACATTTGATAATTTATAGTGAATATATATATTGTAACCTTATACAACCATTTCTAAGAAATATAAAGGATTTCACATATAATACATATTTTAAACTGAGAGTTCAACTACAACACTCATAATTATAACTCAAACTCTTCTCATTTATTTTTTTGTCTCTCTCTTCACTTGTACTGGGGGGTCTGACGACATTCCCTTTTTTTTCTCCTGTATAACAAACATGTTATATGATCATCCTAAAAAAAACAAACACAAACAAATAGAGAGAGCTAACATATGACAGATAATTCATCCAACATGCATAAATATTTTACACATAATAATAACATATTATCATGCAATAATTATATTAAACTTATTCATCACACCATTCAAATAATCATACTAGACTAAATCATAACATCTTATAATAATCATGCTAGGCGCAACCATCTCATCATACAACAATCATACCTAACACACTTATCCGGATGAAATGCGACCACGAGAGGTTGTGCACTTGTGGTGGTTTCCACTGCTCTTTACAAATATACTTCCCATACAACACTCCATGTCACCCACAAGGTTAGTCCGTTAACACCTGTGCCCAAAATTGGCACATAGACTAGGATCTTATGCCTCTCTCACCACATAACTCGTCATTCTCTACTTGAGAATGGATGATTATTAAAGTATCAGGATAACCTCCAACAACAAGACCCTCAACACCAACCTGTACACTAATTAATTACAACCACAGAGTCTCTCTGCGAGACCCTTGACCAAATCTCACATCATGTTCATATCTTAACATATAATAACATTCAAGTCAACAATGCAATCATACCTATCAATCAATAAATACAATTACTCAAAATTTCATCCAACATAATCAAATTATTAACAATTTAAACAGTTATAGTATTACGTAGGATTATTATTCTCATTACAACCTCATCTGACCAATCAAAATAAATAATAGGTTTAATGTTTCAATAGGTCTTTATTTTTGTCCAGAATTTCAAATAGCTCCCTTACTTTTTTAGCGTCTCAATTGAGTTCCTATTTTTGTCAATTTGATGCAAATAAATCCTTTCCATCAATTTCATCTAACGGTGTTAATGAATGTGTGACGTGACCTGGTGACACTGTATTTTTAATACACGTGTCAATAAAAAATTAATTAAATATATTATAATTTTTTCTGAAATGAATTAAAGAAAGGACAAAGGTGAAAAATTGTATTCTTCTTTTCTTGAAACATCCATTGTCTCTACCAGAAATCAAAATCAAATTGGGGAACTTTATGTTGTTTGTAGGATTCGTTGTTGAAACATTATTCAAACACACTGGATGAGGCCCGAGAAAGCCTTCGCTGCCGGCTGTTGTACCCGTCGCTGCCTAGAAACAAAAGAAAAATATAGCAGCTCTTTTTGTTTTTAGAAATTCGTATAACGACCGAATTGCTGTTTCTTTTTATTTTAACTTTAATTTTAATTCGTTGTTTTAATTTTGGGATTAGCAATTTCGGAAAGAAGTTTTTGTCATCTTGCATGGAATTTCAATCCCCAACTTCTCGTCCTACCAGGAGTGCTGTCGTTTTGAACCACCATCCACCATTTCCGATCATTCACCAGTTTTTGTTGTCGCCGCCGCTGCCAACACCCTCCACGGTACTGCTTCCGGTACCTTTCAACCCCTCGCTTTTCTTCATGATGGATAATCAAAGGTCCATCTCTCTACTTCACGATGGATAATTAAAAAGGATATTTTTTTGTCAAAGAAAAGATAATTGATGGCTTATATATTGCTAAGTATTTTTCAATAATGAGAACAATTTAAAATAGGATGTTGAAATTAAGCACACTAATAATGTAATTTTTTTTGGAAAATGATATTTTGACACCAATTTTTTTGACACCATTTTGACACTGCACACGTATCAAAATGTGGTTGGACGATTTCAAATTAAAAAAGAAACTTTGGTTTTTCTCTTCCAAATATGCCATTGTCTCAACTTTTTTTAATTTGAAATCGTCCAACCACATTTTGACACGTGTACAATGTCAAAATGGTATCAAAAATTGGTGTCAAAATATCATTTTCCATTGTTTTTACAGTAAATCACGTTAAACATGCATTTGGAAAATACAAAGAACCATTTTTCATGTATTAATTGGTATGAAATTATCTCAGTTTCACTGATAACAATGTAAATTTGAAGATGTAACGTTAAATACTTGAAAAGTAGTTTTTTAATTGTTTCAGATATATGAATCCAAATTTACAGCACAGATCATTAAGATATAAACTTAAGAGAACCAAATATCCAAAAGCAAATTTAATCACATGACCTTTCATGTGATACATATGTAACGAACTTTTTCACCAAAACATGTGTTATATGATTTTTCCCATATATAATTATTTACTTGGATGAAATGAGTGTTTTGAATAATGTCTCTTGAAAAGAATAATGCATTCAGATCATGCATTTTGAGTTCAGATACATTAAGTTGCTTTCAATGCCAAGGTTGATTCTTCTGTTACGACACCCTTTAATCTGTTGTCGCAGTTTTATTTGAAGCTCTCTTCTCTCATCAAGCTACAGTTGTCTTTCTCCTTTACAACAAGAAGCAACACAACAACCCCAACCACGATTCCGATAATGACCCATTTCTTGGAAGAGTCCGAGTCATCCTCTTCCGTCGGAGACGGTGGTGACAGGGAGTCATTCAGGGGAGCCGCTACTCTTAGTAAATTCGTTGGCGGCTCTGTTTTTAAAAGAACTAAAATTGGCGTGAAGTAGAAAATAAAAGAGGTATCAGAAAGCTCGTTTGCTTCGAGGATGCTCTGTTCGTCAATACCGAAGATTTCTGCGATGGAAGAAACCGTTTCTCCTTGAGAAACCAAGTAAGTGAGTAAGAGGCGTTGTGCTGATAGTAGAGGCCGGTGTAGGAGCAGTTGATGGGAACGATGATGAGGGTGTCGACGGGAATGGATTGGACATCTAACCTAATTCACAAAATTCCCCCATTCCTAATTTTACACTTTTGCCCTCTCTTTACTTCATTTCAGCAAAAATAATAATATATCTACTTAATTATAATATATTTAATTAATTTTTTATTGACACGTGTATTAAAAATGTAGTGTCATCAGGCCACGTCACACATTCATTAACACCGTTTGATAAAATTGACGGAAAGAATTTATGTGCATCAAATTAACAAAAATAGGGACCCAATTGAGACGTTAAAAAAGCAAGGGACCTATTTGAACTTTTGAACGAAAATAGGGACCTTTTGAGACATTAAACCTAAACAATAACTTGTTTAGAACCTACTGTAAAAATTTTAGTTCGATCCAACGGTTAATGAAGTGAAATTCTTAATTTTACCTAGCTGACTCAAAAGGAGAATTTAAACTGGGATTAAGTTATCAAAAAAAAAAATCTGAAATCAGTTTCTCTAAATATGTACATCCAATTTCAAATCCGAGTGGTTAAGGTGAATAAATATGTATTAGAAACTATATATTAAAATTTTATATTAATCTAATGGTTAACTAGGTTGAAATTGAAGTTTTACCAAAGTAACTTAAAACAAAATTTGAGTGATTTTCATATTTAACCGAAATGCGAAATTAATTAATCAAAGCACAACCATCCATTTAAGAATCTGAGCACTCAAAATGATTTTATATGTCTTATGAACCATGTATAAAAATATCAGGTCAATGGTAAACAAAGCGGGGATTAATATTTTTACTACGGTGACTTAAAGACAGAAATATAGTGTTAATCAGGTTACTCAAAGATGCAAAATTTATTCCACTAAGTACAAATCTCTAATAAAAAATCCGAATGGTCAAAAGGGAGTAAGATCTTTCAGAATTCATATATAAAAATTTCAGTTTAATCTAAGGTAAATTAAGTGGGAATTAAAATTTTACTGAAGTAACTTTGTGACAAAAATAAGTGGTGGTTAAATTACTCAAGATTGTGAAATTCATTTCTTTAATTACATACCATAATTTAAAATTATGAACAAGTTTTACTGTGGAAAGTCCAAAAATGGAAAACACGAAAAACGCAATCAATAATTCAACTATTTTAATTTATTTATTTTATAAAATTATATTTGGAAGAAATATATCCTACTAAGTTTGAACACATGTCCCAAATTTTACAAGGTATTTACCATCTAAGTTAGTGCAAATTTTTGTTTAACTTACCACATAACTCAATTATATTTTCTACCCTTAAAACTATTACTACTAATAATAATATTTAAGAGAAAATTACTACATTTTATTAAGATGAATATTTTTATGAGCTTTACAATTCGCCTTTCCCAAAAGCTTGCACTTTGCTATGTCCTCTCTCTTTAATCTTTCAGTCACCTTTTACCCTCTTTTCAAACCATGCTTGTCTTTTAATTCAACATGAAAAACTTTACCAAATCCATCGATAAACAATTGAGCAGTGTAAGTTTTCTTCCACCTCTTCTTCTAGAGTCAAGTCTTGTGTTTCTTGTGCTTTTGGGTTTTAGGAAGTTTCCTTTAATTCCACTTCAATTTATGTCTCAACATGTTTGATGATTTAATGTTGTCTTTAGATCATCAAGTTGAAAGTTTTTTAGGTGTAGTTGGATTAACTAGGTGCCAAAAATCACGGAAAGGAGTTGAAGATAAAAGATAAAATAAATTAAAAAGTGTTTAAAAATTAGTTATAGAAATGATTTACTAATGTATATAATTGTCCTACTATTCCTTTGTTGGTAAAATATTTTTATTTGACAAATTTTTATACGAAATAATTTCTGATTTGAACTGAGCAGTTGTATAAAAAATATTATTTCTTGCATTTCTTTTATGGAATTAATAAATTTTTAAATTTTGCAAAAAAATATCAAAATCGCAAAAAATATGAAAGTTTTATTGATAAATAAAATTGTAAATTTTTTTTAAAGAACTATAGTTAGTCTCTTTAAACCAAACACAAACATTGTTTTCACCTCTGCAAACCATTTTTCTCCAAAAAAAATCTTCATATTTTTTTTAATTAAGAATTCTTCTAATTTAACCAATCAATTATTTCATTCAAGTAAGTTGAGATTTCAGTCTCTTTGACAATCTAATCAATTTTTGCTTTGAATTTTATTGAGTTGCATGTGCTCCAAAATCCTCTCTGATTAATCATGTTTATGTTCGCTAGGTTAGGATAGAACTTTCGTGAGTTCAAAGAAAATTTTAGAGACTCCTAGATATTTTTTATTATTCTTGGAAGTTCATGAAAACTAATTTCTTTTACTTTTACATTTTGTTTTAAAGATTGAATTTGAATGTTGTAATTTTTTTTCTATTCTTTTAATGAGTCAATAAATATAATATATATATATATATATATATATATATATATATTTTGTTATTATATAGTTAGTATAGTAACATCGTTATTATTGATATAAAAATTATATTAAATAATTAAATTAAAAAGTTTAAATTATTGAAATAAAATTAGAAGAGCCTAATAATAAAAGTGCAGAGAAAAAAAAAGTAATAGAAAAACATTTTTAAAATCTAAAATTCAAAAGATGGAGAAATGATAAATATAAAATATCGAAGTAGCAAAATTTTTTAGAGAATCATCATTGATTTTTGCATAATCATCAATATTGAGTGAACTTAATTTTTAAATGAAATTTATTTCAATAATAACATATTTTCTTTGAGATTTATATATGGTAAAAGAAATTAACAATCTAAACTTTAAATTAAATTCAAAAATAAAATTATGATGATTTTTTTTATCAATAGTGACTATCATTTATAATAATAAAGAGAAAAACATCAATAAATAACTAATAAGATTATATCTTGAAGATAAAACTTACTTAATGTAAATCTTTTACGACTTGTCATTGTATCATAACTTTGAATTTTATGTTAAATTTTTCATGTAACAAATATAACTAAGGTTTTATAAATCAAAAAGAGTTTGTGTAATGGTCAAACTATATAAAAAAGGAAAATGATATATGAACAACACATTTCAACAAAATTTAGACACTCCCCAGGTGTCAAACTTTCATTCGTCCACGTGGCAAATAGAGAGAAAGTGATGGGTGTCGTCGCCCAATCAAATTAGATGTGCAATTAAAGTGCAGTATAAACTAGGGAATGACCCCTAGGTCGTCTCCCAAAGACCAACTTGCGGTTCAGAATCAGGTCTAACACAGTGGGGGGGGTTTTGAAATGTTGTTTGTGGATGCAGAAAAATTAAAATGAAACTAAAACTGTAAAAACGAAAATTCACGCTAGAACTAGGCAGCTCTGACCTTTGCTCAATGTTTTAACCATAACTTTTTCTACAGAGCTCTAAATGAGATGAGGTTTTTTTTCCTGGAAAGTAGACTCAATTATCTTTCATTTGNTATATAAAACGTAGAATTTGGAGCTCTGGTCTGGTTGCAGTTATTTTTTTAAAAACGAGTCCAGAGAGTGAAAATGCTAAACCAAATACTAGAACAAACAATTATCTAAACACAGTTAAATTAAATGCAAAACTAAATTAAAGAAATTAAAAACAACTAATCCTACAATGCAAACTAATTTAAAGCTAAGAAATAACAACATATTTTTTTTTTACCAATTAAAATGACACATGCACCTACTAAAGTAAATGAAATTGAAAATGGTCTAAAAATTACCCTCTGCCCGTTACCTCCTTCAACCAAAATCCCATTGATTTTCTTCATTTTAGTTCCAAAAGTTTTGAGACATGCTTAGGGCGTGACAGCTGCCCCTTTCTTTTCCTTGCAATTGAATAAATAAAGACCAGCATGTGATGAAATCCTGCTGTGATGAATCAGCCGTGAGTTGCTACCCCTACGGGTTCCATTCCTCCTAATATTAAAAACATTCTATGCCTCCTTCTTTTTGGACCAAGGAAATCAATGCTAATCCTGCACGTACACCTAGCATCTACTCATGTCTAGTCACCTTCTTCACTACCATCAAATTTGATTCATCAAACAAAATAAATCAAACTCCAAAATTCTAACCACCGGTCCCACCGTTTCATTCAAAGCAGTAAGGAAAATTTGGGTAAGAGTTTCTCAATGTAACCAAGTCATCCACTGTCTTTGCTTGCAAAATACTACTTCCAGCTTCACCCACCAATTTACTTGCATTCATCCGTCCAATCACTCCCTTTTCTTCACACAATTAAAATCAAAATGAAAAGGCTATACCAATCATATGCTGGGTTATGTTGCTGCAACCAGTTTTACTCGGACCCACCATGTGCTAAATAAAATTAGATGCAAAGCTACCTACTCCCATCAAATCAAGAACTTCATTCACAAAATAAATAAAGAAGAAGAAGCTTCACTAATTCCCTTCTAGATCCAGTAAAACTGCTGCACCCACTTGAATGAAAACCGTGACCCTACACATCAGCTCACATCACCGTACTGCAGCATTTTATGCCATGGATATTGAAGAAAACTTTGTCAAAGTATGCTAACCCAAAAGAGATTGAAAGCACCGAATGCTTGCCACCTTCAATAACATCACCGTCTAGAATCTAACGTGAAGAATAGAACACCACTTGCTAAGGGAGGTTGAATGTTCAATAGCTTCCAAATGCTGAAGCATAACGAGCAAACCACAAACTGGATCACGTGATAGCAAAATGGAAGCAAGGTGTAATAAATTTCTTCTCAAGGAAAAGGGTACCGGTTATCCCATTCAAGACAATGTTCTAGAAAGCTTAGCAAAGGAGTATGTTGATTCATTTAACAAAGGTAGCAACACTTGCAAGTCAAAGAAAGGGAAAAGAAACGAAAGTGTGCTCTTCATTCATCATTAAAACCAAAAACCATGAACAACCTTCATCAATCTCTTCAGTAAAATTTTTCAGCCAAAACGAAAACTGCCAAGAGAGAGCCCCTGTGTCAAGTGACGGCTCCTCCCTTAATTGGTCCGAAAATTCTCCAAAAACTAGGGTGGGGTCCACCCAAACCCTAAAGCTATGACAAGGTTTATTTTTTTTACAACTTGGACTTTGCTAACCTAACAAAAATTAGCCCAAAATTAAACAAAACTTAAATTAAAAAGTCTAATCTACTAAATTAAAAATTGACTAATCCTAAAATGTTTGTGTGGAGAATCTTCACTTAATTGGTGCCCTTCCAAAATTCCCAAAGTAGTTCCAAAATTGCCCTGAAAATAGAAATAGGAATAATTAAGCTCAAATAATTCAAATTAATTAAAATATGAATTATTGGTCTAATTAAGCCCAAATGGTGAAAATGACACAATAACTAAGAATTAAGCGCAAATCATCAACACAATTTGGCGCGAAAAACCAAGTTAATGGTATAAAACATCGACTCATCAGAAAGTTCCTGGTTTTTGAAGATGAACTGAGATGTTGACGTGTGGCAGAGAGAGAAATGTTTCTTTTATGCTGAAATTTGAATTTGATAGCCATTGCACAGACCCCATCCCGTACCCATTTCGCAAACCCATTTCGTAAACTCGCTGTGCCCTTGCTCCCGCTCCCGACCGGTGACCACCGCTGCCGCCTTGCCGACGCCGTAGACCCGCCGCACGTCCGCCGTCTTCCATCCATTTTGAAGCGCGTTTCCATTTCGTCGCGACAGAACCCTAAAAGAGCGTTGGAGAACCAGCAGTTGTAGATCGGCTTTCATCAGCTTCAACCTTCGACAATACGCTTAAGGTATTACTAATATAATATAGTAACAGAGAAACACATTCCTAACTTTGTGCTTAGGAAGAGTCTTTTAGCATGATAGATTTCTAAATTCCCAAGGGTTTATTTTTTTATGTATTTATCTTTTATTTAATTTATTTCTATTATTATGTTTAATCTATGAAATATGGAGGGAGATCCTTGACACAACACTAAATGTACCCTCCCTCGGTACATTTGTGAAGTTAGGAGCATCCAGCACAGGGTTTGTAGGTTTGTTGGGCACGTGACATTTCATTCTCCATTTTAGATAATTTCTCCAAGCATCGAGCTAAAGATTGTTTGTAGGTTATTTGATTTGTAATTTGCAGGTTTGGTTTCTAAGTTCCAGGTTTCATTCTCAGTGCTTTAATTTCTGCTTCTGGTCTTCCAAGTTGCTCATTTAACATCCGGGAGTTCTCCTTAGCATGGGGAATCCTGACTTCCAGAAGAAAGATCTTTTCAAGATTCTGCTTATATTTAAGAAGACCAGGATCTTTCTGACCTTTCAATTGGCCAAGTTCTTGCCTTAGCTTTTTTGCTTCGATTTCAGCCTTAGAATATTTGTCATGAAATTCCTTGGCGTCCATCTGCGCCAGAGATAGCATATTCTGTAGTTTACCTATACTTTGTAGACACTGGTTGTACTGAACTAAATTAATTAGTTTTAAACTGCAATTAACAGTATATTGTGTAGTTCACTTTTTAATTAATTTATCAGTATATTATTCCATAGTAAACACAATCCAGAAGCCCAAAGTATTTTTTTGGTAATGGGCCCAAACCGGATCAATTTAATTTGGTTGATTGAAATAAAAAGAAAGTGAACATAAGTAATGTTCGTCTACTTTATCCATTCCTTAAATTTACTTCCTTTCTTTTCAACCAAACAATTGATGGCAGCTTGTTTTATATGCTGATGCCAAACTGTTTTGCACATTAATTCGTAATTGCTTTTGGTTCAGTGTCATGGAGGAAGTGGGTGAACACAGTAAAGCTTCTGACACTAGGAAGAAGGTATGTAGGGATGTAATTGCACTAACAAATTCTCAATATACATTTTATGAAATGTAATTGCACTAACAAATTCGGCATTAACAATGTCATCAAATCCAATGATATCAGACTGGAAGTAAGTTGAGTAGTCATTCAGTGTCCAAAGTTTTCGATTAGGCTTTCTCTTTTTTGATTGAGTAAAAACATGGGTCTGCAAGGATATCACATAGTTAGGCTTCATTTCTCATGTGAGAAAAAAATTTCCAAAATAATATGACTACTATTTACACCAACCGCATATAATGGACTAAAACATATTCTTTTCACTACTTCAGTACTCCTTCTTTCAAAAAACATGAACATTGATGCACCAAACAAAATTCCCTACAAAACCAACATCATTTTATAAAAAAAATAATTAAACCAACAAATAAACAACAACAACATTAACCTCAGCAAATCATATATTTACCATGTTGCCAAGCTGCATCCTAGGTCCAAAAGAATGACAATCCATGGTCGTAAATATTTGACCGCAAATTTCAGATACAACACTGGCAATGGCAACAAAAGAATCACATATGTCATCATCTCTCATCATCACAGTACTAAAATACATGTTCATAAATTCTAAATTGTTAAATTCATTACCTCGAATGAAGCCTAAAAGGAATAACCAAGCTGTACAAATATTTTGGATTTATATCCAAAATATGACCGACCTCATTCTGTTGTTTTCGTGACACAAGAGGTGCAACATCCAAAACGTCATCAACATCCTCCTTGTCTTCCTCCATAACTCCCTCAACATCATCATCAAGTTCATCATCATCATCCACACCACATGTACCAGCTTCTTCCGAAAAATGAGGTTGCTTTCGATGTTCCTTGCCATTGTATACGAAGGCAGCCAACCTTCTTAACTCTTCATTCATTTCAACCATTTTTTTTTTGTCTTCAATTTTCTTCCTCAGCCCTTCTTCCCTACTCATCCCAAACTCATGCACACTGTGTTGTGGTATTGGCACTTCATCCAAATTAAGGGTCACACGGATGAGTGGGTTACTGCGGTCCTCCTCCCGCAACATCCACTCCCAACATATCTATAAAGCTCAAAATATGAATAATCATTTTCAAACAAAAATGAAATATAATTCTTGCCATACATGTCAAATAAAGGTACAGAAAAATAACAATTAACTTACATCCTTCTTCTTAAACAAGTCTTCTATTTTGTTTGACCTCATCTTAAGCGTAGGCCATTTTAATATTCTTGGGAAAACAATCTCATTTCGACCGTCCGCTAAACCCAAACGTTCAACGACCCAAAGCTAATAAACATACAATAACCAAAATGATAATTATATAATAAACATATTTCCATCAACATAAAATGTAAATAGGAATTAAATGTCTTACCTGCAACACTGCAACATTGCCACTAAGGCTTAAGGAGTCCTTGATGACACGTTGCCTTAACATCCTTAAAGCATTTTCTAAACTATTTACAACATATGTGTGCACAACTTTTGCCCAATTATATTCATACAAATTATCAATGTTATCCAAACATGTAAAAGGCATGTTAGTAATAGCCTTTGAATGTCTAGGAAAGTAAAATACAGTGAAACAAACTAAAATATACAACCGACAGACAGAATCAACATCCATGTTGTCATTTTCAATTAACAACTCTATCCTACTGATGACATCTTTAAGAGTAAAAGAATTCGAAGAAAATTCTTAACAAACAACACCAACCAACTCATCATCAAAATTGACGTCTATACCACCCACACCCAACCTTAATCCAATGCAGAAATCAGCAACTATAAATGGTACAAGTGTTTGCTTTAAAACAAAACAATCATTCTGCCCAACCCAACGTATAAGCATTTCCTTGAAAAGAGGATTACAGAACTCAATTCGATTGTTGATATGAAGACACCACTTGAATGGAGTGCCCTCGGTACATTGTCTATCAATTTCTCGTAATATCCCATTAATGTGGACTATAGCTTTTGTATCACTCCAAGCCCGCACCCGCAACTATAAAGCATTATCAAACCAAATAACCATCAACAAATTCTTTTCAATCAAAGATATCAATTTTTAAAACATTTAATGTAATACTTACATTTTTATAATCTTCATATGTTGTTCAATCCATCATTGTGAATCCAACGAAAATAAATAATCAACCTTCATTAAAGTAATCGATATTTATGAACTAAATTGACTTAGTCAACAAACAATGATAAAAGTTGGAAAACAACCTTAAATGGAAAAGAAGAAAAACAAACAAAATGCATAAATGACAATCCTAATATGCTTATCATCATAAAAGTTCAATCCTACCTTATGCATTCAACATTTATCTGCTTCATCAAGACATCTTCAAAAGGTATGCCCGCTTCGGGGTCATTGAATTCCCATAACGAAACACATGTATGCAGACTTCTACAATCTAATTCATCCAAAACAAAGACAATAAAGACTACTCTTAAACCACGAATCATGCAAACTAAACAAAAAAAAAATTAAACCAAGATGGAGAGAGTATAACAACAAGAAAACAAAATAATCTGAATTAAACACATTTTAAGATTACAATGGTTTCATCTAATAACTGGATCTTGATGTTGCATAGGAGGGAAAAAGAATAACAGAAATCGTAGAAAAAAAGGCAGGGGACAACATGAACGCTTGAGTATCTCATACGAAGCACTTAAACCACTGAATATGTAATGGAAAGCTTCTTCATTTTCAGCATCGACAGCAACAAATTATTATAGATAACTGATTAGAAGAGTTCAAATTATAATGCCCTAAACTCCCTTATCCTTTCACACAGGGGACAAAACCTGAGGAAAAAAGTGAAGACTCACCTGGATTAGGGTTTAGGGTTCTGCCGCGACGAAATGGAAACGCGCTTCTTGGTGGATGGAAGACGGCAGACGTGCAGCGGGTCTCCAGCGTCGGCAAGGCGACAGCGGTGGTCACCGGTCGGGAGCGGGAGCAAGGGCACAGCGAGTTTGCGAAATGGGTTTGCGAAATGGGTACGGGATGGGGTCTGTGCAATGGCTATCAAATTCAAATTTCAGAATAAAAGAAACATTTCTCTCTCTGCCACACGTCAACATCTCAGTTCATCTTCAAAAACCAGGAACTTTCTCTCTCTTTGCCACGTGGACGAATGAAAGTTTGACACCTGGGGCGTGTCTAAATGTTGTTGAAATGTGTAGTTCATATATCATTTTCCATATAAAAAATTTACAATACGCAAAAAGGTTTTGTTGTCAACTGTAAAATGAAAAGAAAACGGTTCACTATATGAAAAAAAAATTATTAAATAACAATCAAATTTAGAAGAAAAAATAGTTAGTCATTATTGACTTAACTATCATTTTATACACTAAAAATTATTAAAATTTAAAATAGTTTTTATTATTAAGAAAAACTATAATTAGTTTTTGAATTAGAGTTTAAATTTATCTCTATCAATATTAACAAAATGATATTTTGATTATAAGTTAGATATTTAGAATCACAAAGATTATACAAGTATACATAGCTACCCGAGTATTGAAAATCATATTATGTAAACATTTTTTGTAAGGAAACAATTACAAATTGTAGCAAACTTTCTATCAAAGATAAATGTTAATTAAACTTTCTACAATAAGTTGAGCATATATTTTATTCTACTTTTCTTTTTTCTGGTTGCACTCTAAAAGTTGAGGAGGAACTCAAATATAAGAAGAAGCTACAACAATGCAATGTCATGCAATGTTATGTCATGAATGCTCTTCCTTTTTATGTTGTTCTCTAGAGTGTTTTGACGAAGGAAGTATTTTTTAGCATGACTTGCAATTTGGACTGGAGTTTTTGAGGGGACAAAATTTTTTGAAACTTCTTTCCAGTTTTCTTGATGTTTGGCATGTCCGAGGACAAATAACCTGTTAGATAAGAGTCAAAACAAACAAAACATCTTGTTAAGCATCAAAACATGGAAAAAAGGAAATATAAAATCTTAAAAAGTTCATTGAAAAGTACTTGTGTTCATCTTCAGTCCAATGCTTCCATTTCTTGCGAGGAACTGCGACAATTGAATTATTGCAGCTTTCCATGTGATTTGCACATTTCAACACATCATCTTTGGATGATGTTTCATCCAATGACATTATATAAGCAGGAAGAACATGTTTAGAAGGCTCAATAGAAACCTGATAAAAACAAGAAATCTAAAATTTAAAAACATATACATCTACTTTAATTAATAAAGATATTTTTTTTCCTAATATTTTTTTAGCTTAACTGGTTTTCCTATTATGAGCACATGAGTTTATTATTTAGATAAAAATTAATGCTTTAATAATAAGTATACTTAAATAGAAAACACATATTTATTTTATATATAAAATAGTTCAAAAAATAATAACTTAACTAGTGTACAATAACATGCATTATTACAAAAAGTTGTCTTATTAGTTGATGATGTCTTTTAGATTACCTCGTGAATATTTTTTCTCTTCTTATTTTTTGTTGAGGCCTTTTGATGAATTTTGTATTTTTGAGCATGACTTGCTACTTGAGATGGAGACTTTGATACAACGTATAATTCTGAAATGCCTTTCCAGTCTCCTTCGCCACAAGTTATAAGTCCAAGAAGAAATAATTTGTAGAAGAAATAAAGTTAATTCATAAAAAGATAGCTACTAAATTTTTTTATCCACCTTTATATATACACACATGTGTGTGTATATATATATATATATATATATATATATATATATATATAATTTGTATGTAATATAATCATGTACACAATTCAAAATATATAAGAAAAATGAAATGCCAAAATTTTATTGAAATGTACCTGTGTTCATCTTCTGTCCAACGCTCATATCGTTTGTTATGTGACTTCAATTTGTAAGAATATAAGTGATTTGAGTTGTTAGACATTTGAACCCAATCAGACCCAACGTGATTGGATAAAGTAATGTTATGAGGAGAAGGAAGCTCAATATTATTAGTAGCAGGAACAACAACACTGGAAGGAGTTGGAGCATGACTATAAGCAAAAGTAGCACCTTGATCATGAACACCAACAAAAAAGTCTCCACCAAAAATTTGAATATTATTTGTAACTAATGTCACTGGATCTGGTGAAAGATGCAGTGAAGGATTCATACTCATAGGAGCCTTCATTCAAAAAATTAAGATCATTAAAGTCCTCAAATCATAAATATAAAAATATGTAATAAACAGTATAATAATTTATAGCATTAGAAAACTATAAAATTAATATAATTTTATAATTAAGGAATTGCATTCAAAATTAATAACCTAAAAATGTTTTAAATATTGTAGAATGGAAAAATTTTATAATATGTACATCCTAATATGTATATAAAAAACCTTTATTATTAATAAAAAAATATAATTAATTTATAAATTAAAGTTTAAATTGATATCTGGTATTAACTACTAAAATTTTAATTACTTACTACATTACTTCTAAATTAGTTATCTATAATCATATATTGAAAATGATAAGAAAGTGTACATTAAACAAAATACATCACGTGTTAGAGCTATGTATCGTAACTCTGTATACTCCAAGTACATTAAATTCATTATACAAATTATAATTCATGTCATTTATCACGTGTTGTGCTAGAATTTAAATAGGATGATTATGTCATAATAAATGTTAGACAATCTAAATAAAAGAAAAGAAAAGTGGTTTGATTTGAATTGTGCAAGTGATTTGCATAATTCAACACATAAAAAGTTAAAATTATTGAAATAAAATTAGAAGATGATAATAATATAGTGAAATAAAAAATATGGTTGAAACCTAAAATCCAAAGTAGGGAGAAATGATGAATATAAAATACCTGAATAGGTTTGGATAATTCATGATAAATTTCTCCTAAAATGTCATTTACACACAATGGATCTTCTTCTTCATTCAGTGTGTTTTCTATCATCTTCATCCACTCTTCTGAGTTTAACTCATGCATGTTGTTGTCATTTTCATTAACCATGATATTAGACATTGTATTTTTCTCCTTTCCTCAATGAATGATCTCTCTTCCAAAGATTTTTTTAATTATGACCACTATTAAGTAACTTTTGTTTTTTAATAATGACCACTATTAAGTAACTCTTGTTCCATTTATAAGAATCTATAACCATTTGAATATAAAACTAAAAATATTTTAAAAGATCTTAAAATAAAATCACATTTTAAAAATTTATATTAAAATATCTAGATAATCAATAAAAATAATAAAATAATTTTTAAATATTTAGATAATAAATAATGGTTAAGATAATAAAAAATATTAAGATGATAATTCTAGATACTATAATTTATAAAATAAATCAAATATTTGAATTTTAGCTTTTTTAGCAAGCTGGTTGTTTTTAAAAAACAATCCTAACTTTTAAATTTACTTATAGATATATATTATTTATTACAATATTTCAAAAACTTCAAATTCACTTAAATTTAAATTATACGCATTTTTATCTTATTTTGAAATTTCAAACACTTCAGTCTACATTTTATATAAGCTTTTTTTATCATACATTACATGCATTTGGACGACTTTATTTTAATTTACAATCTACTTTTTAATTAACGTTAAAGCTATAGTTTTAAATAAAAAAAATTATTTTTCAGTTTTAATTTCTTAACTTCAAATTTTCTTTTAAACTAAAAGTAGTTTGATGAATTTATTTAAAAAACTACTTTATTCAAAACTATTTTGTCTAATGAAAAATATTTTGATAAACATTTTTCTGATTTCATTTTCAAATTCTTATAAACAGATACACAAATATTGTATTATTGATTTTATTTTAAACTATTTGTATAACAAAATTACTTTCATTATTATTTTTTAATATATATAAAATTTAAAACATAAAAATAAATACGATATATATAATTATCTGTAGGCGTAGAAAATCAATAAAACCATTTGTTGTAAAATAAAATTTTAATTAATATAGTTCTACTATAATTGTGTTATGCATGACGCATGTTTGTGTTTACATTTTTTTTATAACAATAAAAATAATTTATATAAGTTTTCATGTTTTTTTGACTGTTTTTTAGTTATTTGTATAAAAAAATAAGTTAGTTTAAAATTTTTTATTATTGTATTTTATCTATTTACTTATCAAATAGTAAATTATTCTCTTCTTATTAACTCAAATTTCACATGCAGTTTACATGCTAGATAATTTAGTATGTAAAAACATTACAGATAAAATAAATTAAAAATTGTTTAAAAAAATAATTATAGAAATGATCTTTACTAATAGTTGTATGTAATACTTTGTCTTACTAGTATTTTAAGAAATTTTTAAATTGGTAGAGAGAAAAGATACCAAAATCCGAAAAAAAAAAAATATGAAAGCGCTGTGAACAAATAATATATTTTAGTTTTACAAAAGTATGATTACTTAAAAATATCTCACGTTTAAATAGTATTATTATATATTAAAACATGCTTCAGACAAAACTACATTACTTTCAATTAATATATTTAACTTATATATTTTTATTTTAATTATATGTTATTCTATATATTCATTTTAAAAAATACAAAGACAGTTCCTTCATAATAGTTTATTTGAAAATTTAATATAATATAACAAAAATATTATAATTAGATATCAGATCGATTAAGACAAATACGAGACATAATCCGTTTTCAACTATTATTTCTTAAATATTCTTAACAAAATATTAGTAGATATTTTTATTTATCTTTTGTTTTAGTTTTAAAAAAATAATTAAAAACAAATATTTAAAATATAACTTTAAATAAAAAATAATTTAAAGTATAATATAAATCAAATTACTTTTAAAATATTAATACAATAGAAATTTGAAAGAGTTGTACCAAATATAAATTTTAAAAAATTAATCCTTTTAAAAATAATTCAATTTTATAGGCCTAAATAAAAAATAAAAATACATGAAGTTAAGTTTTAACCAATTTTTCAATAATTAATATTTTTTTCACTAGTAATTTTATATTGGGTACTTGATTTTGAGAAACATTTTAAAATTAAATTTATTGATAATTATTATTCAAAAAAATTAATATAAAAAATATTTACAAACCATCTTGATGATGATTTGTAAATATTTTATTTTTTAAATGTTTTGTAAAAATTAAATGTTTCTGTTGTTTTTTTCTCCTTCAAATCGTAGATTTGTGTTGATGATGGTGACGACGACATGGTGGTCTAAGGGTTTGGTGGTGGCGCGTTTCGTTCTGCGGCAAAGGTGACAACACTGATTAGAACACCATTTTCACCATAATGTTGAACCGAGAAATGGCGAAATTACTCTTAGATAAGGGTAATTTTTTTTAACCCAGACTTAAACCTACCACCTACCTTACGTTATTTTAATTTTTTTAAAATATTTACACAGTGCAACCTCTTCACAGTACCACGTATTCATCAAACTGCACAGCTCACCCAGGTTTGGCCACAGTGACATTTGCAACGTTATGTTTTTAACAGCATTAGCGAAAAGAACCTTATTGAACATTTTTTAACGAAATATAGGGTCTTACTGAACTTTTTTAAAAAATATGATCATTTTAAACTAAACCCAAAAAAAGTGGGATCAAAATAAGTATTAAACCTTTTTCTTAATAGCACTTGAAATTATCTTGAGTTATTTTTTTTTTAAGAAGCTAAACAATAGAATAATGTCCATTTATTTCACAAAACAGTTAATGCATATACTACTGGGCAAAGGAAGCGTAGGAAGATTCATCATCAAGATGGTTTGAGTGAGGAAAGATGGGAAGGGTCCAAGCCATATAAGACCAATTGGGTGATGCATCAGTACCATTTGGGGAGTGAAGAAGAGGAAAAGGATGGTTTTATTTTTTTTTATAATTATAGGTGATTTTGGAAAACCCCCGGTAATTACAGCTCATTTATTTCTCTTTAAATCTGCACTTATCCAATTAAAAAAAAAAACACAATTTGTAAATGAAGTAGAACAAGTTCACCGACCAGCTTAAGCAAACAGGTCTTTGACCAAACAATAGCAACGTGCAAAATTGAATTCCTAATGCACTAGACCTACAATTAACCAAACGAATCTGACACATACTCCATGATATGACAAAACAAACAACAATTGCACTACTTTCACCCAACAGAAGTGCATCAACATCTCAAAACACTGCATGAAAGTAAGCACTTAGGTGACTAGTTAAGTTAACCTAAGCACACAGGTCAAATATTCAAGCAAAATTGAGTATAAAATTGGAAGTGCTACTGCAAGAATATTAAAGTTCATTCTGAGGTGAATGAATGAACTAAAGCAAGAAAGATATGAGTGGATAATGCAATTTTAATCATTTTAATTTTGCTATTTAAGGTAAAATAACTCATTCACAAAAAGAATCCTTACATTTGTTTCTGCTCACTATGGAGATAACACTTTTCACAGTGTATTTCTGCAGCAGAATATAGTTGAGGCCTTAGGTTCTTAAGTTCCTGAAATGATCACACATATGAAGATTATATCAGTATTTATGCATGTTAAAACAATAATCACAACAACTAAAGAGAAACTAATCAAGCATTACACTAGAAGAACACCTTCATGAAGTAAATAGAAGCTTGGAACATGCTTAATAACATCAAAGAAACTTGTCTCATGCTTTAGAAACAATAAATCTGGACAGAAACATATTACACATGATTAAACCAAAAATTACTTTTTATGTAGATTTTGTGCAAACAGATTCAAGTTTTGGCATGTTTGAGCTCATATCACCAAGGCTAGACATTGTCTCATTTCCTTATAGGTTAATATCTTGCTACGCAAGCACCTAAACATGGATTGAAAATGAAATTTGAAAGCTGGAACAGATTCACACAGTTGACAACAGAAGCAAAAACTGCATATGATGCACAAGACTTGACAAAACTAATAAGTGAAATTAAAAGTTGAAATTTGGAGGAAAACCTGGTTTCAAATAGTTGGAAACTATTTGAGCAGTTTTGAAGTGTTGGAGTTGGCACTCTAGGGTCTTCTTGTGTTTTAAATGGATGGTGCATGACTAAAAGTGAATTGCAGGTTGTTGAATTGTTAAATTGTTTCAAATCTTTCAATTCCCTCCTAACCTTGCAACCAAGGCTTTCTTAAATTTTTTTAAGTCCTTAGGGCATAACATTGGTACACAAGTATATCTAGAGCATATTAGCAGTCATTACTAAGCTCTAAAGTCCTTTGTAGTACTGTAGATACAAAGCTCTAAAGTCCTCTGTAGTACTCACAAGTTCTAATATCCTAATCTAGCTAATATGACCCAAAATCACCATGCTGCCCTGTCTCTCGGTTCACGCATTCATGGATTACCAGCACATCAATTCAGATACATTATTAGTCTAAACACCTATGCACTCCAACTAAGACAGTTACGCATATAATTTTTAAACCACTTGTATAAATTTATAATTCTAATTAGCCACTACAAATCTCATCTTCACTAAGTAAACAACACCAGAATTTGTTTGTCCAGAAAAATATACTACTTGTCGAACCCTCCCTCGACAATTTCATTTCAAAGAATGATACAATAAACTAATTGACTCAACAAACGCAAAATGAAAGAACTCAACATACAACTACTGCCAAGCTTGATTGATTCAATCAAAAGCACTCAGGGAAAGATCCCCATCACATAACTATGCAAAATTAATCAGGAAAGCTCCTCATGAGCTTGTTGCATCAGTTCCCAGAGCCTTTGTTAACGAAAACTGAAAGAGCATCTATGAAGGCCTGATCTAGGCCTGAATCATGGAGATGGAAGAGTTGCTGTAAGGTAAGGATCAGATTCCAACATGTCAGGGTACTTATTGGACTGGGAATTTGACAAAGAGGACATGTGCCTTATAAGGAATCTAACAAGCAAGTGAAAGAGACCAGAGATGAAAAGCATAATAGCTAGAATGACACAAATGAAAACAATTGCAGGACTTATTTTAGTGCCAGATGAAGAAGATAGAGGAGGGAGCAATTGCATGACTTTATTTCACCACTATGATATCTAATCAGATTTAAATCAGAATATGTTGTATATATTCTTATATATCTTTGACAGACACAAAAATTAGATTGTGTTCAATTATTGTGTGTTTCCTCTGCAACATATATTCATATATAAGTGCTAGAAGAATTACAAAAGTTAGGCTTAAATTGGAAGCATTCTTGGTGGTATATTCATGAAGTCTGTCACAATCCACAGACAACTATGAACTTTGATGAATTCAAGGAAGACGAATTGAAAGGGAACATTGGAGTAGCTGACAAAGTAAGGGAGCTCAAAGGGAATGGAAAAATATGCAATGGCAATGAAAAAGTCACTAAAATACTGCTAAACCAAGACGTTGGGGATGCTCCAAAGCCCTTCCTCATCACAATTGCAGTGTCAATATTCCACTTCGATAGCAAACACAGAGAGCACCATACGAACAAGTTTGTCTACTAATACCACTATTAATATAAGAATACATTTAATAATAATGGGGTGTATTATGAAAAATAATTTGGATAATTTCCCTGTGATAGGTTCGTAATGTTAAAACCCCTTTGAATTATCTTTTTTATAGTAAGAAATAGTAGGGTTCATCATTATAGCACTCTGAGAAAGAAAGAAAATAGGTGTTTTCGTCCTTAATAAAAACAAATATGGCTTATTTGTCCAAGCTCAGAGTTGCACCAAACCTCCACCTCGCTGAACGGACCAGGGAGCCCTTCCTCAGCATTGTCGCCTCCTTACGCCAACGTCGACAAACCACGAGGCCTCCACCAACCACTAAACCCTCGTCCCACCACGATTCAACTCTAATGGAGCCTCCCACACATCACGTTGCGATTAAACCTAAAACAATTCTACAAGCCATTGGTCAGATTGGGGGAAAACACAAATTAAAAAAAGGGTTTCGTGAAAGGAATGAGACAGAAAATGAGAATGTGAATACCCGCCACGTCGTAACAGAAATCCCTGCAAAGCACTCCTCCAACGATTTCCTGGCCAGGATTGATGCAAAAACCAAGTCTTTCGAGCAAGTGTTTCGTGCAATGGAAAAGGGTTTAGTATTTTCGTTTTCACCTTGGAGAAGGGACAATCATTAGCTCTTGGTGGGAAATGAATTGCAGAGAAGGAATATCGTGATTAAGGACAAAATTAGTCGAAGAGATTATCGAAGGCTCTTAGGCCGTTAGTATATTACTTCACCACCTAATTACCGAAGGATATAAGGCCGTCGGTAAATTGTCCCCAGTAATTAGCGTTTTTGCTATAATGAAATTGCGATTGGGATTATTTTCTTTCATCAAATTGTTGTGGTAACGGTGCTTGATGTAGTTACGATACTTGGTTTGGTTGCAGTGTTTCGTGTGGTTGTCGTGCTTCTTGTGATTTATGTGAAAAACGTCTTCAACATAATCGTTATTGGAAGAAAAGGGTAAGAAGTTATTTTTTTTCGTTTAGGGCTAATCAGAATTCACTTTCATGATTGTTTCGTGAGGGTATGTGGTTCGATTGTGCTCTAAGCTCTTTTAGTTTTGACTTTACAATGTACTGTGTTGGGTGAAGGAGGTACCTAACATGAAGCATTTCAGGGATGTGATGGATCAGTGCTACTGAACTCAACAAACAATCAGGCTGAAAAGAATGCTCCTCTGAATCTCACAGTCAGAGGCTTTGACTTCATTGACAGAATAAAGAGCCTTGGCGTGGTCTCTTGTGCTGATATCCTAACTTTGGCAGGCAGAGACACCATTTTAGCCACAGTAAGAGCTCAATCTTTATCAAAAAAGCTAAAGTATAACCACAAAAGACTTCTGCTTCGTCTTTATCTACACTTCCATTTTGATAACAAAAAATTACTCGTTATGGCTTTCAGGGTGGACCCTTTTCGAAAGTTTCAAACTTTGCTGCTAGATCTCTTCTAATAAGCAGCAGAATTTAGAGAGGATTTATTGTGCTGCATGCACACAACAGAGTTAATGTATTTTTTTGTAGTTCTTCTTTTTATTATTACTGAAGTACTTTTTCGCTGTTTTTGTTAATTAAATGCATTTTTTGTTTAATTGAAGATGATTGTTTATTTATTTATTCTTGGTTATGGATTAATCTATTGATTAATAACATTTATCATTTGGTGAATAAACTAACATGTTTTTTAAGCAAAAAGAAAAACAAACTTTCTCAAGCAAAATCACTGAAGTTAAGATAAAAGGAAAATGTGGAGATGTGAACATTACTTTTATATTAAGATAATTTATTCTTGTATTATAAATTGAAGTTTCTATTTAAAAACGTGAAGATATTTTAATATCTTTTTATAATACATGATTCATATTTTCAAAAAATCCCACTTAATAATAAAGAACGTGGTATATTGTGAATTATTTTAAGTCACGATTAATTAAAATAGTATTCAATATAATCAGCGTGTAAATAATATTCCTGTCAACAATCATTCATAGAATATATGTTGAATGTAGTTTTTCATTTTTCAAATTGAAGTATATCATCATAAGTATAGTTACAAAATTATGGCTTTTCTTCAATGCACTTTGGACACCTGCATCTGAAACCATAATCTACAAGGGATGTCTGTCTCTCTTCATATGGAAGGTCCTCATCAACATATGATATGGTTATCTGCAAGTCCTTCCATGAGTTAATTAGTTGCACATAAATCTTTATTATGTTTAATGTCACAAACAAAATTACAGCAGAGGTAAGAAAAAATCTTACATGCCAATGATACGTCCATAGATTTCAGGGAGAATACTGGAAAGTGTCAAGGATGCCATTTAAAACTAAAGTTTCACGAAGAAATAAGTGAAACTGTGTCACCGGGCATACACATAAAGAATAGATCGCAAAATCAGTATGCGTAAGGATACATGACTCACATTCCTTGTCAAATATGGCTGCCGTAAGAAGTTGTAGAGACTGAAACATCAAATTATGCATAAAATTAGTTATACGATAAGTATAAAATCACTGAATATATCATTTCCTATCATGCATTCAAAATTTGGAGCCTAAATGATGCTTCATTAGAAGAATCCACATCATGCAAAGCAATACACATGTCATACACAACATTTTCTCAAACCAATTCTTTTTCGCGTGCAACCAAATCCTTCGTTGTCAAATTTCATTTAACCACAACAATGATTTCAAAAATAAATTACCTACATGATCAAACTCTATATTCCTAATTCCTCCTCTATTTCCATGAAAACAAAAATCAACTTACTTCGTGAAGAAGACCAACTCCAACCTTTTGCTCTTGAGGTTTCTTTCAAGGTTAAATGACAATTTCATCTTTTGCGAACTCCATAGATAACACATCTCTAATCTCAGATATTAAATTCGGTTGAAGTAAAGAAACCCCTAAATAACCCTAACATAAGTTTCCATTGAAAAATAGGAAACTTTCTGATTTCAAAATTTCAATTTCTAAGTATACACATGACATGAAACGTGACACACTATTAGTCAAATCACTCAAAAAGTAACATCATTGGTTTTTGAGCAGTGCTCCCTCCACCTCACCTCTTTCTTCCTGCATCTCCAAATTTACCTTTTTGTCCTTCATTTAGTAAAAGTCAAAATGCAATTAATGAACACTTAATGATTTCTTAACCTTCCTAACTCCCAACAACCTTCATGTCTGAGGGTATAAACCCTAGCATGCACCCCCTTTGCTGGTTACATCACGAGCAACAACAGCGTTTTCCTTCTTCACTGTTTTATTGAGTTGAGAGTTAGTGATTCTGATTAGTGGTGGTGAACTTTGTTGGTGAACTTTGTTGGTGAACTGTGCTGGTGGTGATAGCTGGTGCGAGGAGGAAGAGGAAGATCGGATAGCTAGTGCGAGGAGGAAGACGAAGCTCGGTCCAGGTTAGAAATGAACATCGTTAATCGCCTTTCGTGGTGTGGTTAATCTTGTCGCCGTTCGAACGACATTTACTCTTCGCCGCAAATCGAATTGCGATTTCTCCCAACCGCATTTCGAGATGCGTTTTCCTGTGCCACAAATCGAACTGCGGTTTCTCCCAACCGCATTTCGTGATGCGTTTCTCCCCAACCGCCCTTCGTGTTGTGATTCGTAGGAGTCGCAGTTTGAAGTTCATTTGTACTATGCACATTGATTTTAATATATATATATATATATATATATATATATATATATATATATAATGTTGTATGTATGTATTAGGAGTAGGAGTCTTGTATCCAGTATTACGAGTTTTATTATGAGTTGATGAGTGGAGTTGATCTAGTGTTGTATTACGAAGTGTGTATTAGGAGAGTTCCTGTATTGCTTTAGTTAGTGTCCAGTAGTTTCAATGGCTGATGTTTCTGGTATTATAATCTTTAATGCAGCTTTAGTTAGTTCNCAGTAGTTTCAATGGCTGATGTTTCTGGCATTATAATCTTCAATGCAGCTTTAGTTCGTTCTCAGTAGTTTCAATGGCTGATGTTTCTGGCATTATAATCTTCAATGCAGCTTTCGTTCGTTCCCAATAGTTTCAATGGCTGATGTTTCTGGCATTATAATCTTCAATGCAGGTTTAGTGTTTAGCTGGACTTAGGGTTCTTAACACTTTGTTTATAGAAGATGTAAAAGAAAACAATAACATGTTATAATGGTATGGGATGGGGTGTTTGCTGTCTTGGCAAAGTTTAGATTATGAGGGTGTAGAAGAAAAGAATGGTGATTCGTTAAATGAGATGAGGTGTTTGCTGTCTTGGAAAATTTTGGAGCACATGAAGAAAGGAACGTATAGGTTACTTCTAGGAAAAATTAGAGCACCTTGAAGAAATGAAGAAAGGAACGTATAGGTTACTTCTAGAAAAAATTACAACACCTGAAGAAAAGAACCTTAGGTGACCTGAGAATGTTATATAGTTTAAATAATTTCTATATTAGGTATTTTAAATAATTTCTATTTTAGCTATTTTAAATAATTTATATTTTAGAGGTAGATATATTTTTAGGTAAATATATTTCTAGTTATTTAATTTACGACATAATTAATATATTTTATAATTTATATTTTAATCTTTAAATGTGTAAACTTTGTTTTAATTATTTTTAGAAAATTAGAATCTGCAAAGTTGGAGAAATTATGCAGTTTAATTAGGTTTTATTTAGCTTTTATTTAGTTTTTGTAGTTTGATTTTATATTTAAAAGTTTTTTTTTAATTTTTAATTTTTTATTTGTTAAATTTTATAATTTTAATTTTCAATGTAGGTTCTATTTAACTATATAATATGGATAATTATCCATTTTTGGATTTTCAAATGAATTCTGATTTTATGTCGGAATTTTCTTCCTTTATAAACGAAGTCGGTGAGGGTGATTACATAGATAAATTTTCTACTGATCAAATATTCCCATCACGCGACGATATGATTGATTGGGTTCGAAAGATTGCATTTCAGCTTGGATTTATGGTCGTCATCATAAGATCTGACACAACAACTGGTGAACCTGGAAGAAAGACATTTGTTGTGTTAGGCTGTGAAAGGAGTGGGAAATATAGGAAGTATAAGCAAGACGTGCAACCTAGTGTGTCTGGCACGAGAAAATGTGAGTGTCCGTTTAAGTTGAGGGGTAAACATAAAGGACATGGTTGGGTGTTAAAGGTTATGTGCGATTATCACAACCATGAATTAGCAGAGACTTTGGTTGGTCATCCTTATGCAGGGAGGTTAAATGCTATTGAACAGTCAATTCTTATTGACATGACTAAGAGTCAAGTTAAACCCTCAAATATTCTTTTGACTCTTAAAGAACATAATGAAGATAATGTGACAACTATAAAACAAATATATAGCGCGAGATACACTTACAAACGATCTTTGAGAGAGTCGAGAACTGAAATGCAACAGTTGATGATGTTATTAGATAGAGACAAATACATCCAGCATAGTAGATGTTTGGAAGATTTTGACATAGTAAGTGACCTATTTTGGACACATCCTGATTCAGTGCACCTGGTGAATTCATTTAATATTGTGTTCTTAATGGATGCGACGTACAAGACAAACAAATATCGTCTTTCGTTGCTTGAGATCGTTGGAGTCACATCCATTGGTTTGACATTCACAGCCGCCTTTGCATTGCTTTCAAGTGAACGCCAAAATAATTTCACTTGGGCATTGGAAATGTTTAAAAGATTACTATTGACAACAGAGGGCGGTCCACGCGTTATTGTCACTGACAAAGACCTTGCTTTGATAAATGCCATTACCAATGTCTTTCTTGAGACATATCATATGCTTTGTACATTCCACATTATGAAGAATGTGAAAGCGAAATGCAAGATGTTAGTGGATAAGCAAGAGGCATGGGATGGGTTGATGGAAGTATGGCAAAATGTGATGGACTGTGACGACCAGTCCAAGTTTGGTGGTTATGTTTATCGTTTTGAGTATGCCTCTGCTGCATGGTCTTTATTTTTTGATTATGTGAACCGTATCTGGATCATCCCATATAAGACATACTTCGTGAAGGCGTGGACGAACAAAGTCATGCATCTAGGCAACACTACAACAAATAGGTAATTGTTACTGTTAATTTTTTTACTTATGTTTTTCATATTTTCTGTCATAGTATTAATGTGTTTTGTCACAGGATTAAGTCTGCGCACTGGAACCTGAAGAGATTATTGGGGTCTAGTATGGGAGACCTATGCTCGTGTTGGGATGTTATGCATAATGTGATTGTCCTACAACATAATAAGATCAGAGAGTCCTTTGAAAAAAGTATTCACTTAAAGAGGATGCTTATAAAGCACTAAGATATAAAAGACTTGTTGGACGTGTTTCACGATACGCTCTAGAACTTATTGCTGATGAAGTAGAGCGAGTGAATAAAATAGGTTTGGACAGTGCTCGTTGTGGATGCATTTTGAGCTCAACGTATGGCCTACCATGTGCTTGTGTTTTAGCACGATATGAGCCTGGAATGATTCCTCTTGGTGAAATACATGTTATCTGGACCCGTTTAAGATTTCAAGAACCGTGTCTACTGAATCGCTTCCAGAGTTTAGCCTTGATCGTGAAACGTGAGAGGTCTACGAAACGTGACCCATCATATTTTGAGCACGTTGGCACTTTTCTTTCCAGGACAGAGCCTTCTTCACGAAAATCTCAAGTCAAATTGAAGCCGAAAGAATTTGCGCGAAGGGCAGTACCATTCTTAAATCAATTTCATCCAATTTGTCAACCATATATTGTCGATGTTGTTGATGTTGTTGCCGATGGTCATTGCGGTTATCGATACATTGCTGCTTTGTTGGGTTTAGGTGAAGAGGCATGGCCTACTATCCGACATAACCTTTATCAAGAACTAACTCAGTGGCGTGATGAATACGCAAATTTAGTAGGAAGCTACGATCGATTGGAAGAACTACGTCAGTCATTAATTATCCACGATCGATCACAGGTATTTCTTCAAAAACCTCATAAAAATTAGCTAATTATTTTTTTGTATTTCCTTTCATAAATACTTACCTTCAACCATTACAGGTTAATGCTAAGAAGTGGATGACCATACCAGACATTGGTTATGCCATTGCAAATAGATACAATGTCATCTTAGTATGTTTGTCCTATATTCAGAGTTTTACCATATTCCCACTTCGCACTTCACCGCCTACTGATATTAGACAACATTGGATCTTATGCATTGGATTTGTTAATGGATGTCATTTCGTACAGGTAAATTTTTATTTTTATTATACCATAAGCATTACCCATTACGATTCATTTACTAATATTAAGTTTCCAGGTTCAATTGCAAGATGGTTGTCCGTTACCCATGGTGGACATCATTTCCTCAAGCCATTGTTACCCAGAGGCGCGAGCATGGTCATCATTTTATACACATAGGATGCAATCATTTATAGAATTAATGGGAGCTAATCAAAGTTATGTAGATCTTGGAAAAAACTGAAATGAAGTTTGTTATGTAGTAATTTAATATATTTCATTTGTAATTTTTTTTTGTACTAATTCATTGTTTTTAATTAATTGTCATATTAATTGAACTATTTCAATTGTGTCTCGTTATATAATTTGATTCAACGTAGACGATTCATTTTAACGCATTCAAAAAATTAGAAATAGTCCAAGTGTGGAAAGCGTACGCCAAAATGCATTATAAATACTCAAAGTATAAGTAAACATCACATTAACAAACATTAAAAAGTAAACATATATGAATCTGTCTGTTCAAGAAAATGATGCCCGTCCACGCACATGATGATCACCTCTACTAGTAGTAGCAGCCTCGTACTCCTCAATAGATCTACGAGCAACCTGATATGTCTGATTAGTTTGCTCATAGACTACAGCATTCTATGTGACGTGTTGACAGCTTAACATGTCCTACAACTAGAGCCGTCAAAATGGGTCACAACCCGCGAGCCAACCCAGCCCGTCACAGGTTCGGGCCGGGTTGGGTTTGAAAATACAACCCACTTATATGCGGATCAGATTTCAAACCGGCTCATTTAGACCCGGCTCATGCGGGTTGAACCAGTGGTGAGCCGGGTTGGCCCACCAACCCACCTACGTACCTAATTTTATTTTTTTAATTTATTATTTTATTTATGAAACCCTAAAAAATAAAATACTCTCTTCACTCACTGTGTATACCAAAAAAGTAACCTCTGTTCTCACAAATCACTCTCACTGTACTTGCTCTTATTTGACGGTGCTCTCACCCTCACTTCATTAAAATTCTTCAAGGAGCATGTAAAACACCCTTCCTTTTTTCTTCTCTTTTCTCCACATTTTTGTTTTCTCACTTCTCTTTCTTTTTTTTTTTCAAAAACCCTATAATGATAAAAATAGGGGTTTGTGAATTTGTTTTTTGTTCTCGGGGATTTGAAGACATGGAATGATTTTTTCATGTTCTGACATGCTCGTATCAGATTTTGTTCATTTTATTTAAACAATTTGAGTATACATTATTTGAACAAGCTCTTTTTGATATCTTTGAATTTGGGAAATTATGTTACAGATTAAACTATTAAATTTTTGTTGATTTTGTTGAATATTGTGGATTTATCTATTCAAGATTCTAATATCGTAAATGGATAAGGAAAAAAAAATGATGAATATAAGAAACTTATTTATATGTTTTTTATGTTTGTTTTTGGATGACATTTGGATTATAATGTACTTTTTATCATTATTTTGAATTGTCTTTAACATAATTTTTTGGGATTGAAATTTGTTTAAATTTAAATTACAGAAAGTTTGTATTTTTTTTAATTAAAAAAAATGTAATTAAATGGGCTAGTGAGCCAACCCGTGGTGGGTCGGGCTGGGTTCAAGTTTTTTTGGCTCGCTAATAAATGAGCCGGGTTGGGTTGGCTCACTAAGTGACCAACCCGTGGTGGGCCGGGCCGGGTCGAGTCGGGTTACTCGTTTTGACAGCTCTACCTGCAGCATCCTGATGACACGCCTCATACCACCCTGAAATGAATATAACCAAATAAATAAATTAACTATGTCAACCAAAATTGATATAATAAATAATCATACTTAGTTTCATTACTAACCAACAATCTAGATTTAGGCGACCGTCTACGACGAACTGGGGCCACCGGGATGTCATCCGGAACGTGTCGCCTCATGCGCGGTGCAAGACTGGGTCGATCATCGTCGTTAGCTGGAGTGATGTACGGGTGAGACACCCGTCTAAACCACTCCAGGTATCCATCAACACACGCAGAGGGGTCCTCAGCTTCAACGGCACCAGTAACGACATGCTCTACATACCTCAACCAATTTAGATCAATCGTATGAATATCTGGCACCGGAAGGCTCTCAGGCGAACATGGTATAATCTGCACAAATTCGAACTGACGCAATACGCGTTCAAGCAGATGTCGGTGAAGCATGTTGCCTAATCGGGTCCATCCTGAAAACATACATATGGCCAAGATGGACAAGTACGTCTGTGCGACATGTATGGATGCCAGATGATCGCATCATACGTGAGCCCATCCAGATATCTACGCCCCTCCGTAAGACTCCAACCCTGTCTCGAAGGTATGTATCATGAAGCTCGTGGATGGAGGTCTGTGTACGTATCTAAAACTCGCCTCCTTCCCATCCCAGGAAGGTGCTCATATATCCAACTCTACAAAAAACATTACTTATATTATTTTATACATTCCTAAAATATAAAAAAAAAAAAAAACTTTGTAAAACTTAAATGTACCTGTAGAAGAGTGGAATATCCAGCTATCTGTCTGACACCATAGAAGCTAGCATCTCCTAGCTGCTCATAAGTATGTGCTAGTGCAACTGCTCCCCAGGCATATCTCGAACATGCATTCAAGTCTCGCAATAGAAGGAGGTACGAGACACGAATCAATGTCCCACTCTTATTAGTAAAAATTGTGCATCCAAGAAGATGCAACAAATACGCCCGAGTAGCGCATTCCCAAAGCTCCTACTGAATGCAATCGTGGTAGACCTCGCGGAGCCAGCTCAGCCGCACTTTTGGACCACGTCACTTCTTCATCTCGGCTGAAGCTTTGGCGCGGTCGACGCCAAGCAAGTCCATAAGATGAGATCGAGCCTCATCGTACTCTAGGTCCTCCACCTCAAAAAATCGCCCCATGATAGGTAGGTGGAGCAGATTGTGAACGTCATCTAATGTACCGCTCATCTCGCCTACCGGGGGTGGAAACTATTTGTCTCTAGGTGCCATCTCTCCGCAAGTGAAACAATCAATCCATGATCTTCATCTTCATCTTCATCTTCTTCCTCACTATAGTCATCCTGCTCTTGAACATCCTCATGGTGAACATAGTCCTCCTCACAATGTCCCTGCTGTATAGACTCCTCCTGGTCCTCATAATCTTGCTCATTAATGACATCTGTGCGATTTTCCTCTACGCGTCTTCTACGAGCAGATGCCATAGGCCGTCTCCTTTCATCATGTGATAAAGATGATGGCTGACCACGAGACTATGAAGTCTCTCCACGGTGAGATGATGCGCCTCTAGTTCTTACCATTTCTATTAACTAATTATATTATTAACAAATTATAAAAAAATAAATAATTACATAATAATAAATAACGAATATAAATTATTCATAAAGATAAAACAATAATAATATATTAATAAAGGATTAAAAAAATTAACAACAATAAATACAAAAACAATAAAAAACTTAAAATAAATTAAGGAAGTTAAAAATAAAAAAATTACGCAAATTAATTATTCTTTAATCAAATAAATACGTTAAAAAAATTACATATTAAAAACAATTTCACAAACAAATAAAATCAAAGTAAAAAATATATACATATTAAATAATATATACAAAATTTAAAATTATAAAAAATATATTTAAAACAAATTAACAAATAAATAATAAATAAAACAAAATATAATGCTACGAAAACAAAATATATAGAATATTAAAACAATTAATTTAATATAATAATATAATTTTTCATATGCACAAAATGAAAAAAAATGGAAAACCCTAAAAACGCATCACCGCAGCTCACAACGAACCGCAACTCAGGCACCTCCCTCTGCCGCAGCTCGCAACGAACCGCAGCTCAAGCACCCCACTTCCTTTGCCGCAGCTTGCAACCAACCGTAACTCAGGCGCATTCCACTTCCTCTGCCGCAGCTCGCAACCAACCGCAACTCAGGCACCTCCTCTGCCGCAGATCGCAACGCACCCCCTTCCTCTGTCGTAACTCGTTTGTCGCGTCTCCCAACTGCGGCTACCCATAGCTGCATCTACCAAATGCGGTTACGCACAACCGCACCTCCCAGGTGCGACACCCCTCAACCGCACCTCTCAGGTGCGACACTTCTCAACCGCGCCTCCAAATGCGGTTCTGCACGAGCACCTCCCTCTCAAATACCCAACCCCAACCCCTTTTCAATGAATAGTGGTGGTTCCTCTCACAGGATATAAACAACAGATCTACGAGACAAATAGCCTAATCCAGTTCAAGGAAAAAAAATGTAACTAACCTGGACGCCTGCTAGAAGAAGCCCTGGATCTCACTACCACCAGCAAGGAACATGAGCCCATGAAAATGATGAAAAGCAGAAGAGAAAGCATAGTGTTCTTCGTGTGCAAAGTAAAAGAAAGAAGGGGCTGTATAGGTCTTGTGGGGGAAGACTCGGTCTTCTGAAATGAGGTGGAAAAGGAGCATTGGAAAGGAGCATCGACAACTTTTTCAGTCTTTTTAGAAAATCAAAATATTCTTTTATGGGTAGAATTGGAAACACAAAAAGAATGGGAGGTACAGGAAGAAGTGAGTAAGGTGCAGGGAAAAACACTCTTGGTTTTTAAGGACTAAATCTAACTGTTTTAGTAAAGAAGAGAATGAAAATGAGAACTAAACCCAAAACCATTTGATAATTGAGAAATTAAAAACATATTTAATTTATATTGATCCATGTATTGCATGAATTTTGTTCTTATTTATTTTGTTGTTGCCCATTTCAGATCAATTAGGAACATTTTTATCTTATAACGTTGTTTAATCAATTAGCATTAGGTATATTTTTTTTTATTATTATTAATGTTAGCAATTATATAAATTAAATTGTATGATTAATTATTTCTCTGATTAATTTAATTTAATTACATTTTTTAAAGACCAAACATTAGTTATCTTTTTGATTTATCATATATTAATTAGCAATATTTGATTCATTATTTAATATTAATTTTTGAATTATTAATTATTATTTCAAACTGAAATTATTAATATCGTACATATTTGCAGATATACAAATGAAATTGTATGATTAATTCTTTTTTAATCAATTAAACTTAATTACATTTTCTAGAAGTCAAACATTAATTATCTTTTTCATGTATTAATTGATAAAATTTGATTTATCATTTAATATTAATTGTTTAATTACTAATTATTGTTTAATACATCAATGTGAAATTATTAATTATTAATTTTATAATGTTTCAATACAATGATTATTTATATTTATTATTTAATTATTATTTTAATAAAATATTTAATTATTTATTATATACAAATATTGTAATTGATTAATTGATTCTTTGATTTTTTTTTTGTTCTTTTATATAAAATAATAAGAATGATTTACTTTTTTTGTTCAAATTAATGTTATTATTAAAAAATTATAATTAACTTCAAATAAAATTTAAAACGTTAATTATAACCTCAGTACAAATAAATTTGCTGCAAGCATTTTATTTTTCAAACCATTCAACTGCGTTTTTTTTCCAACAGTAACATTTTCTCAAAAATTCTTTCTTTTTAATTTCTTTTTCAAAATAACAATTTTATATTACTTTCTATTGAAATTAAAAAAAAAAAACTTTTAAGAATAAAAGGTTAAATTTAGAATAGAATACAAAATAGAATCAAATATACTTTGGATATTGTTTAAATGAAAAATAAAATAACATTGTTTGTAGATTAATATATTTTTCACTGACCCAAATCCTATCTTCTGTGTTCAATAAAAAAGTTTATACAAATTTACGAATTAAATTGTAATCAAAATTAATTTTATCAATATCCAATTATACACACTAAAGTGATTTGGTTATGCATTCACTACACTCTTTTTTCACAAATGTCCATAATAAAGGTCTAAAAATAGAAAAAGCCGTTTCATGATATATTAAAATTCTTGCCATTAACACTTTTTTCTCTTCTAAATATTTACCAACACACACTTTTATTCATATTATTTAGAAACATTTAATCATAAAAAAATTAATTAATGCAAGAGATACTATGAATTGAAATATATAAAAAAGAAATCAGTTCGTTTTAATTAAGACTGATCAATATGAACCGAAAGACTAATAGTAATATGGATAGGATAACTTTAATACTCAGCTTATCAAATATTTTAAAATTTTTTGAAGGCTTTACTTCTTGAACCCCTACAATTTCTTTTCGCACCTTTGATCATTTTCTAAGATGTAACTTCCCGAATATATGTTTCGAAAAAATTTCAAAATAAGTTTTCCAAAAAATTTTAGTATAGAATTTTCAGAACAAATAAAGTACATTTTGAAATAGGTTTTTTGGAATGAAAATATTATCTAAGTGTTTTCCGAGTTGCGATTTCTTTTCAAATTTTCTCTCTATTATTGTAGGGCTGTGGTTAGTAATTTTGGGGTGTAGGAAGCATTTGTTAAGTGAGTAGAAGTCCAAAACTACAAGCTGAATCCAATAGTAATAGCCCATAATCAAAAGGGAGGTTACTTTAAAAGTAACTTTATTTATCTTGTATCATTGAAGTATAGAAACAAGTAAAATACATGCATGTTAATAATATATATATGTTTAGAAAAACATTCTTTTCATTTCATCTCCCAACATACTACTAATAAAAACATTTTATTCTTTCAAAAAACCAAATATCAATAATTGATAACTGTTTTTTATTTTAAAATAGGCAGATTTACCTAAATTCAATATATAAAATATAATTTATTTTCTATACTTATAACATGAGTTTTTTCTTACTAACTATTGCTCCAAACAATACACTTAAGTATAAGAATTAATATTAAACAGAAAATTCCAAATATTTTGTTGAATGTTATTTAATAAAATTATATCTTTATTATTTTGTGTATGTGATAAAATATTTATAAAAATGATGTCGTATGAAGGATTTAAAATCATCATTGAAGGTGGTAATAAATAATATATAACAGAATACTAAGTTTCCAAAATCCTTGAAGAGTCCGGTGAAACAGTAGGTAACCCGAAATTGGAGGGAAGCATGAGAACACAAAAAGCAACATGAATCTTTGCAAACATGAAATGAAACTAACTACCTAAATTAATGCTAAGGAAGAATGCACATGAATGTTTTGCATTTGCCTGTTGCAGTCGTCGTCACCGATTCTCCAAATTCAATTTCTTTTCTCTTCCATTTCAGAAGCGCACAACACAGAGAGCTAGCTCTCTGAACGCGTCGAGGCAATTTCGTTTGCCAGTTTCAAGGATTGGCGGGCCAAGAAGACTTCATCATCCTAATTCAATTAAATGCCATTTTCTAAAGAACAAGAACCCATGTTGTTGTTTCTGCTGCTCTTTCTGCTTTGATCGTCTGAAATGCAACCTCCGTTCTGAGAAACTGTTTCCTGTTATAATCTCATTGGTCCCATTGGCATTCCCACCTTTTGTTTTTTTTAATTTTCTTGCCATTTCTGAGTATCATCAAGTTTAGATTTAATAGAGAATCAGAAATGGCTAACGAATCCTCTTCAAATGGGCCGCCCATGTCGGATTTCATTACGGCTTCGCCTCCGCCACCGTCCTCGTCGCAGCAGTCATCGAACGACGCAGAGGCTCCGCCACCCTCGGAACCGCCGCCGCAGCCTTCACAGTCATCGCCTTTACCATCACCGTCAACGTCACCACCACCTCCAGAAATCTCTTCTCCTCCACCTACCGTACCTCCGCCGAATAAAGCTCCTCCGCCGACACCGGAAAATTCCCCTCCTCCACCAACGCCGGTTTATTCACCGCCACCACCAACTCCTTCTACTTCTCCACCACCTAGCCCTTCTACTTCTCCACCACCTCCCCTTTCTCCGTCGCCACCTCCGCCAGATCAATCTTCTCGCCCGCCAAAACTTTCTCCGCCTCCTCCGTCACCAAGACGTTCAGCTCCACCACCTTCTCCTACACCGCCGCCACGTTCACAACCGTCACCTTCACCGCCACCTCCAAAACCGTCACTATCACCGCCACCTCCATCACCGCAATCTTACGCTCCTCCTCCAGAGTTCCTTCGGCCTTCAACTCCAACTGCAATTCCACCTTCACAGGTTTTCCGTATTACCTCGCCTCCGCCGCCGCTGCAGACAGCTCCAGCGTCAACACCCCATTCACAACTGCGACATCCACCAGGATTACCACCGGCAATATTACCAGCATTATCTCCGATTCTCCATATGTCTGCTCCCCCGAAGAGCAACCTTCCGCCGGTGTCTCCAAGCTCCTCCGGTACTAATAGTACAGGACAAATTGTTGGTCTTGCTCTCGTCGGGGTTTTCATCATTGCCTTTCTTGCTCTGGTTATTTTCTTTTTATTAAGGAATAAGAGAGGGAAAAACTATTCCGCGCCCTCCCCTGGAAAATCTAACATAAGAGGAGCAGGTACACCAGGAGGTAAAGCATATATTTTCTGCAATCATCTTCGTTGTTATTGGTGTTCTAACCAGTTCCCTTCTGCACAACCAAAATCGAAAGAGGAACATCAAAACTAATAACAAGAAAAGTTCTTGTCTTTTACAATTACCACTTCAAAAATGATATGTTTAATAATTTGTAGCAGTTCTTTAACTGTATATATATACTAATTTTAACTTTTTCTTGGAGAAACTCATTCCATTCTTCTTAATTACTTTTTTTTTAGAAATCTTTACGGAGATGAACCCAAACATACCTGTTGTTATCATGTCTAATGCTTTTGGTGTGATAAAGTGCAGATGTGCATTACTTTGTAGAGGAGCCTGGTTTTGGGAATGGAGCACAACAATCTCCTTCAGATCCGGCTCTGAGCGGTGGTCAGTTAGTTTTTACCTACGAAAAGATTGCGGAGATCACTAACGGGTTTTCCAGCGAAAACATCATAGGGGAGGGGGGATTTGGGTATGTTTACAAGGCTTCCATGCCTGATGGTAGAGTGGGGGCGCTTAAGATGTTGAAGGCTGGTAGTGGGCAGGGAGAAAGAGAGTTCAGGGCTGAGGTTGACATTATCAGCAGAATACATCATCGACATTTGGTTTCATTGATTGGTTATTGCATATCAGAACAGCAAAGAGCGCTCATCTATGAGTTCGTTCCTAATGGGAATCTCAATCAGCACTTGCAGGGTGTGAGTTTCTGTTTTTTTTTTTTTTAAGAAATGAATTTCTTGCTTTTCTATGTTTATGAAGTGATTCTCATGTCATAATTGGTCGTTTGTGCCCTGCTCCTCACAGGAAGTGAATTTCCAGTTTTGGATTGGTCCAAGAGGATGAAGATAGCAATTGGTGCTGCAAGGGGCCTGACATATCTTCATGATGGATGTAAGTTTATCTTGCATTTGTGCTATGAGATTATCTTTTCTAACATACAATACATTAAAGCAATTGATAGAAGCCATTTTCTCTAGAACATGGTGCCATTTTACTAGAACAATTGATAGGGAGTCCAATACAACTTAGATTCTAATGTGCACGGCGTTCAAAAGGTTGTGCAAAGGGCATAACTAAATTAGATATGCCTGTTATCCTTGTCAATTCAGTCAAGATTTTCTTTTGGCCCAAGAAACTCCTTCTCTCAACTAAACTCGGGCTGAAAATTTATTTTTACGTTGTTACCCTCATTGTGTATTATGTTTGACGAAATTTACTTAAAGGGTATAATAGAATTGGAGAAAAGTTTTCTATGGCAGAGAACTAGCTGAAAGCTCAGGAGATCTTAAAATATGATTTGATTTTAATCTGTACACTACATTATGAAGTTCATACGAAACTTTAAGAATTTCCTGTATTTTTTACTCTTGTCTCTATAAGGTTCATTAATCAAAAGATAAGAGGGATATTGACCATGCTAGATTTTTGTGTACATTTCTTCAAGCCCAAGTAACACTAAGTGATAACAAATCTTGTATAGTTTTGAAGAAAACTAAAGTATTTTATTTTTCCTAGGCAACCCAAAGATTATTCACAGAGATATTAAATCGGCAAACATTCTTTTGGATGATGCTTACGAGGCACAGGTTGCAGACTTTGGGCTTGCAAAGCTAACCGATGATGCTAATACTCATGTATCAACTAGGGTGATGGGGACCTTTGGGTAGGTTTTCTCTGTTTAAAACGTAAAGAAGTACATTATAATATATGGACATTTATGAAGGTTCTCACTTGCTGTCAAAGTTGAAGCAACCTCTTTAGTTCTATTCCGAAAATGCACAGAATTATTCCCAGCTGAAAATTGAAATTGTACTTTGTTAAATTATTGTTGTTTATCACTGTTATTTTGGAAGCCAAGTAGACATATCTCTTTGAACTGGCTTTTTTAGGAGGTTTGAGTACATAGTGGAAACAATATCATTGAAAACCTTCAATAGTGCCAAATGCTGAACTGACATTCTAATGCTAGCTTCAATTTGCAGGTACATGGCTCCAGAGTATGCAACAAGTGGAAAATTAACGGATAGATCAGATGTTTTCTCTTTTGGAGTTGTCCTCCTTGAGCTTATAACTGGAAGGAAACCTGTTGACCCAATGCAGCCCTTAGGAGAGGAGAGTTTGGTTGAGTGGGTACGTCTGAACATTATTCTTAGTTTATGAAATGAAATACGCTCAAGTTTGAATTTGGTAAAATCAATCGTTTTTTACATGATCAATCGCCTTAAAAAACGTTCACCTCAAATGATGTTTTCCTCTCTCCACAGGCTCGTCCACTTCTCCTTCGTGCACTTGAGACAGGAGAATTTGGTGAACTAGTAGACCCTAAGCTTCAACAACAATACAATGACAAAGAAATGTTGAAAATGATTGAGGCAGCAGCAGCATGTGTTCGCCACTCTGCTCTAAAGCGACCTCGTATGGTTCAGGTGATAACAGTACTAGACAATTTGAACTTACTTGTGTTCATGAAAACCTCCATCTACCTATTAATCTTTTTTTTTTTTATTTCTCAAAATTTTTTACATAGTTATTTGCCTTTGTAATCATTTCTATTTTAACTTGTTCAAATCGTTGTCCATTGATTTTTATCAGGTGCTAAGATCCTTAGACAACGGTGATCAACTATGCGATCTTTCAAATGGGGTGAGATATGGTCAGAGCACTGTTTATGATTCTGGTCAGTATAATGATGACATTGCAAGATTCAGAAAGATGGTTAATGGAAGCTTTGATGATTCCGAGTTTGATAATCTCAGCTCAGAATTCCGTTCAACTGTTTCAAGAGAAATGGTTGAACTCAACTCTGCAAGCACGTCACATAGTGCAGGAAATAGTGATTCACAATTTAAAGTTTTCCACCACCAAAGGAGCAATCCCCAGAACAGGTCTTAAGGGAACATATACTGTGAGCATAGGCATAGTGCAGTTCAGAAGCTGCTGGTTTTAATTAAACTAATTTTTCCAAACTTAATCTCTTGAAACCAAAAATAATTTCACCAAATTCCTCTTCGTTATGCCAGCATCATCTTCCAGAGAACCAGGCAAAGTGTTTTCTTACAAGGATTGGAATCATGACCTTCCAAACTTCCCAATCCTTATCACCATGAAAGTTAGGAAGAATATAAAGATTGTATTCGTTTGACCTGTGCCAATCAAAAACATTCTTTCTTTTGTACATCTTCAGTTTTGTTGTTTTCTTTCTCCCATTCTTTTTTTTTTTCCTATAGCGGGGGAGATTGAAAGCTTGTAAAGTATAAGTTTGTGGAGTTTACTTTTTAATATCTATTGTTGTAAATATCTGTTAGGAAGATTGAGTTTCTCACTGCATTTATGTTTTACGGCAGTGACCAGTGAACTGTTGTGAGTTGTGAATATGGAGCAATTCTGAGAGATAGTTCAAGTCAAGGTGTACCATTCATGCTTATAGTCCATTTTTTTTCTCTTGAAGTTGTGAATTTGTAGAAAGCAAATGATATTTCAATTTAACAGAACGATGACTTTAGCTGTTTCATATACATACAAGTCCTGTAATTCTTACTTGTAACGAAAATTTTCATGTGAGGGGTAGAAACATTGTGAAGTAGTGATTACTACTTGTTTCCTGCTCTATCCATGAGCTAAACTTCAAGGAATTAGATACTAAGCTAAATAAAGAAGCAAATGAATTTTGTCTGTAATGACTTTGTTTCAATTGTTTGCGAATGGGTAGGGAAATGATTTTTACATTATGGTCAGTTTAACAAGAGGAAAGTGTTCTTTCCTTTGTGAAAATCTCAATTCAAGAAAACATTTTCCTTTATCCTAAAACCTCAACAGAAGAAAACCATTTCTTTTTAGAAAAAAATTAGTGTACAATGTAGCATGTTAAAACTTTTCTTTCGGCAGTATAGAAATCAGAAAAACGAGAGATTACTTCATTTAAGGTTCAGACTAATAATAGAGAAATGAAACTATATTCCATTTATATTTATTTATAATAGGGAATAAAACAGAGAATAAATGAGAGATTACTTCATTAATGGTTCAGACCAATAAAAGAGAAATCAAACCTTATTCCATAAACATCTATATATAATAGGGAATAAAACTGAGGAGAAATGTACAATTTTGTCTGTTTGAAAAAAATTCAAAATTTTGGTAATCATAACAAATTTAGTGTTTCAAATTGTAAAAATCTTTTGTCTGACTAGGCTGGATAGACACCGATACAGTTACCAAAATAAAAAATAAGTTGGGGGAACATGTTTGTCCATCCTCCCTTGATAATATTATTAGGTTTGGCAGATTCAAGAGTGTCAGATGTTGTAGAGCCTTGAAAACATCTCCATCAAAAGGCCTATATCAACAAAGTTCTTGAAAGGTTTAGGATGGAAGATTGTTCAATTCTGGTGTCCATTGGGAAGAGTGATAAGTTTAATTTAGATCAATTTGCTAACAATGAGTTCGAAAGGAAACAAATGAAGAACATTTCAAGTGCTTTCCTTGTGGGAAACTTCATGTATAATCAATTTTATAGAAGACCAGACATTACTTTACTTTTGTGGTTGAAATGTTTAGGAGATAACAAATCAATCTATCAATGGCACACGAGAAAACTACAAAGAAAGTGTTAAGATACCTTCAAGGAACCAAAGATTAAAAGCTTCTATACCATATTAGTTACTTAAACTCAGATTTTGCTAGATGTATTGACTCTCGTAAGTAGGCATTTGGATAAAAAGATTCAAAAACATCATTATTTTTTATCCAATCAATCCATCATTAAACTGAGTTATTTCTATTTTTACACTCTTTTTACTTACACAAATCCATATTGCAGGGAGAACACAAGATTTTGTTTTCAAATATCAAAACAAGGGCATAAAAAGAGTTGAGAAGATAATTATACATTTCATCTTGCAGTTGCAGATCTAATAAGAGACTGAAAAACAGAGAAGATAAATAGAAACACAATGGTATAGAGAAGGAACAGTTCCCAGCAAGAAGATGGGTTTGTCTACATAATACTTAAGATCATTCCCTTCATGGACCTGGTCTTACTTTTCCTGGGTGACCAAGCTTCATTTCAAAGGTTTTCATGTCACCATGAGGAAGTGGCTTCATTCCTCTGCCTGCTCCATGTCCATTAGGCTTCGAAGCTGCAATTCTCTTGTCAAACCCGAATTCAATGTCCACTTCTTTTGGACGGAAGTTGGTGTGGTTCTGCTGCTGCTGCTGCTTTTGAGGTTTAGCATGTTTCTGGCTGTGGCTGTGGCTGTGGCTGCGGCGGTTGCAAAGCCTTCCAAGGCAGCAAGCAACTGCAGAAATGACTACTATTATAGCCAAAACCACAAACACTGAGCCAAAAGATCCATTTGAATGGTGGGGTGGTGACTGGTATGTGACGCTGGTAGGGTAGACCTGAACAGGTTGCTGTTGCTGCTGCATCAGTGGCTGGGGCTGTGTCTGTGGCTGAACTTGTAAGGACATCTTGAAAGAGAGAATTGAGAAGGAAGAGAATGGTTGTGTTGAGGGGTGTGAGAATTTTGGGGGATATCTGGATTTGGTATTAAAGCTGCTGCTCTTGTTCTTTGAGTGAAGACCAAGGTAGAGAGTAGTGTTAACTAACCAAGAACATAAGGGGATTAGGTGTGAGAAGTGGTTATGTAAATAGCCTCTGCATTAAGTAGGAATTTTTAATTTAAAAAAGGAGAAGAGGGGAACTTTCTTTAATAAAGAAGGCAACTAAAGATATTCTTTGTGCTCTTTAAACTTATTGGCTCCTATGATTGCTTTGTAAGGAGAGAAAGCAAGATCTTGCAGCATAAGGACACATTACCCTCTCAAGGCCCCATGAAAGTGCAGCTTTTGTTTACTGGGGCATTCCCACTCTTAATCATTGAATCACACACTCTATGACTCTATGTAGCCAATACATGCCAAATAGTCATGAATCATGATATTTTGTTGATAAGTGTGCATTACTTTGATGAAGGACATTATGTAAAGCTAATTATGTTCAAAATACACCCATTTACACTAATTTTGATGTTTTATTATGCACTGCATTGGTCATGCTTTAGTTTCTAGGCCACAGAAAACTCTGTTGTCATAGACAGTAAGTTTTACGTACGAAATACAGACCTTGGGTCTAAACAAAGTAATTGTCGTTAGGAGCAAGATGTTGTTGTTCCAAACGTGATGCATAAAGGAACATCTGGTCAAGAATTTCTCCGAAAACTGTGAAAGGGGAGACACAGGGTGAGACTAGATTTGTTTTATTAATATTGGGATCTGTGCAAAAGTATCAAGCACTAACCATTCCAATAACAATCTTATAAGCTTAATGGGGTCATCCATGCCCTTTGATATGAACTGTTGAGTTGGTAGAGATATTAAATTTATATATACTAACTTTGTTATCATTATATCATACACTTGAGTTAGTTAAATCAGTGCCCAGATGATTCTTTTCTTAAGTCAAATTTTACACTTGAGTGTTAAGGAAAAAAGTAAAATTATTATCTTCCAATTAGAACTTGATAGGATTGAAAGTACTTTTTGTTGTTCACTTTTTGTACATATGAGAGAAGTTTTTTGTTGAATGTGGAGAGTAATGTAGAAACAATTGAATGGGAATTTCATTCCTTTCTTAGCCATGGCACATAGCACATAGCACATAGGATAGCAATATGAAGCAGCAATGAATGAATGGGTGATGAAACCCTGACATCTTTTCAATGGAGAAAGTCAGCATTCAGTAAAGGGAATCGGTACATATGAAGCAAAACATTGAAAAATAGTTAGATAAATGCATGAAGGGAAGCCAGCGAGGGTTGAAGAAAGGCGAATAATTCCACTTCCACGGTTCTGTTTCTTCCAACGATGCCTCTGGTTGGCACCATGTGAGTTCTTGCAAGGGGAGTACTAAAAGAATACAACTTTAAGAGCTCTGCATGAAGAAAACTCTTGATTCTGTTGAGTGAAATAAGGAGAATGCGAATTAGCCTATGATGAGTATTTTTTGAACTTGTAATTTTGCTAATCTAGACAGATGATAAAGCCAAACATAAAACTACATGTTCAGAGATTCAGTCAAAACAAACAGCATCACCATCAACACCGTTTGTCAGCAATGGCATATTTGTCTGCAAAAGGAATTCATACTTGCTTGTCTTTGTGAGTGCAAGAAGTCAGAAATTTCAGTGTAACGTCCAAGCATAAAGCACTTTTTTGGGGACCCAAATGCTTCTATTTTTTCTCACCTTTAACTGTAAGAGAATTCGTGATAAACATTTTAATTTTAGAATTTTAAAAAAGTAAAACTTAATCTCTGTCTTCTTTTTTATGAAAAAAAAAAAAAAACTTTTTCATTTCTGGGCCACTTCATAATGATAACAGAGGCCCATATTGCTTACTGCACCTCCATAATTACTATCAAATACCTTTTACTACTGCACGCGCACCACCACTATCATGGCTTCCACCAACGCCACCGTTGCATCTCTGATGCAAAGAAAGAAGAAAAGAGGGAGAACGCCACAAAGGAAGAAGATAAAAAATGTAGAAAAAACTCACTTTGAAATTTATTTATTTTTCCTGATATTTCATGTGTTTTGAAAAACTCTTTCCATAATACATTTGATGTACGGGTATTCCGAACAACTTATTTCAGAAAGCATTGAGTTTAAGAATTTTATTTTTTTTTGAAAAATTCTTTTCTAGAAAAATTTATTCTGGAACACATTTAATACGTTCCTGAAATTCTGTTATCGAAATTATATTATAAAAATTACGTTTCAAAAATTCTGTTTCAAAATTATTATTTTTTTTAACTATTATTCCAGAAAGGTTTCGAAATTCTATTCGGAAGTCACTTTTCCAAAGAGTAAAATGTCATTTCAAAAGTATGAGGGGTGCATCAAGAAAGTGTGGGGTTCCAAAAGTAAAAGCCTAATGGCGTCACCATGGTCCTAACATGGGTCCACCGCGTTCAGAATGATATATAATTTCTATTTTCGAAACCGTTGTTTTGTTTCGCGCGCGAATTCCAGAGAGTTTTGATTCCGAATGGAGTTTTCTACGGTTCAGGAACTGTGCTTACATGTGAGTTTCTTCTATTTTTCTATGATTTTCTCTTTGTTTCGTTTATGTAAAGTATGTTCACATGGCATTCTAGTTTCGTGATTTGTTTGGTTATGTATGTAACGCGAATCTGCGATTATAGTTAATATCTTCAGCGTATCAAAGATGCCGACTATCGGAGCAGATTTGCAGACTCGCAATCATTCTCACTCGCTCTTCATCTTTGCATCCTTCTCTTCGAATTTCAAGTAGGAAAAGTGTTTGCTGGTATTTCGACACAATTTCTCTATCGGGCAATTTATTATTAGATAGATTTTACTCAGTTTCCAGAAAGTTTTCCGGTTAATGGAAAAAGAAAAATAAAATGAACCAAAGCAGTGTCGATTAGCTCACTCCAGGGATTATAATTATCAGAAGAATTGTGCTAAAAATTAATAAATCTTCTTTGGCTAAGAGTGGTGAACTTTTTCTTTGTAACAATATTTGAATTTCTTGTGAGAAGTCTCCGATACTGGCATTGGGAGCTGCTTAGAGGAATTTCAAGACTTAAGGTTTTCTTCCACAGATTTTGCTGACAATTGGGGTAACAAAAATTCAGGATTACCGTCTAGGTTCAATGTATTTATCTATTTATTTATTTATTTATTTATTTATTTATTTTGCCTCTTGTAAAACAGATGGAATACTTTCTCTCAAAACCACCAGTAAGTGTAACGCTCTCCTCTAATGTTGGTTTTGATTTGATCTTATAGAAAATATAGATATTCCACGTGCACAAGATAACAATTATTGTATCCACGTCAACTGTATTGATCTTGCTTTGATGTGGGGGGTAATATGCCAGGCCAACTATTTTGTCCAAGGGAAATAGTTTTAAGTTGTCCTCATATTATTTTAATAGGTATAGGTACTTTTGAAATTTGATATGAAATAATTTTATATTACTATTAGCTATATGGATATTTGTCAAATGTTTTATGTTTCCCAGGTGCTTGTGTATTTATACTACGTCAGTGCTCAGAAGTGAAGTCGACTATTGAATATATTCCCATGTTTAGTTTAGTTATTATATTATCACGATTCTTATTGTAATCTATGGAAATTGTAGGCATTATGGATACCGAGATACATAGTTATCAGATAAACCTGAAAGAAAGGGGTTCCTCTAGAATAACAAGACTACCTTCAAACACAAAAAATGGGGCAAAATTCAGGTAAAAGAGCTATCTGAGCAACATTTTGAGATGAATCTGTTGGTCTAGTTCCTTTTATATACTTTTTTCACCGTATTACTTTGCAGTGGTAGTGAAGCTTATCTGTCTTGTTTTGTTAGCCGTGATCTCTTACTGTCTGATATCCATACCTTTATACAGAAGGTATGCTAATTTGTCCATTCTTTTTAGTTGTGAAAAATAAATTACTCGGGATACCTTAAACGTTTACTAAGCTGATTTTTTCAATCTAAATATGTTCGATCAAAGAGCTTAATGATCACTGCCCTGGTCATGTGACTGTCTTTCCTAGAGTTATCGCAATCATCACATGTATCGTCATAAAATTTTAATCATGAACCAAGATCGAAACTGTTAGGCCATATTTTTTAGTGTGCATTTGGAAGTACGCTGATAAAGTTAAATGCTATTGAATAAAGTAATTCAAATCTACCTGTTCTCAACTAATATGGATCTGATAAGGAAACAATAACATAACAATAAAAAGTACTAAATAATTTCTTCAAATTTACAAGAATATGTGAGGAGGAATAACAACAACGTTAATCACAAAACAAGAAACTGGTACATTAACATGGAAGACCCTCTCAATGTGAGAACCAAAAATCATGAATACAAGTCATTCAATCAAGTTCTACTAAGATTAAATATTAATACAAGAGAGTCAGATTAAAAGCACAAATAAGTGTTTACAACAAACCAATACATACACCAAAGCAATAATGCTCTCAAATATAAAAAGTAAATAAAGAGAAACCTTGCATATAGCAACAGTGCGAAATCTGTGGTCAAAATTTTAGCCTGGTCCAATGATGATGAAGTTAGAATCATAATTTTACCAAGACGATTTGGTGAATATGTCAATCACTTTTTTCTTTTTTTTTTCTCTTCCAAAGATTGCAAAAATTACTCTCTTGACCTGAAATACCATCAGAATCATAATTTTACGAAGACAACTTGGTGAATATGTCAACCAATTTTCTCTATTTTGTTCTCTTCCAAAGACTGAAAATTACTCTCTCTTGACCTAAAATACCTCACTCTACTTAGGTCAGGTGAGATCAAATGAGTTTAACTAGTTTCCACTTTTTAAACACAGTTGAGATTCCAACCCAACAGAGTTTGCTGAATATCAAATGTTTCAATCATTAGAAAGCACTGGCAACTCTAGACAAGTCCTAAGGCTCTACATCAGAAGTTTGTGTCATTTTGCACTTCTCCACTGGGGCAAAGTCTAAATCATTTTTGGTTTATCAGAACTTGTTATATCGAGAAATCAAAAGAGTGCTAGAGTGCTAGTGCTTTTATTTCTACAACCCCACACCAAAAACAGGAAAAATCTTCACCTGATATGAAATAAACAAAAACAAAGATAAAATAAAAAATTAGCAAGCAGAAATATGGTATTTCTACCACGCCTGAATGTGCCAAGTTTGCTGTTGCTTTCTTCTTCAATGCATATCAAAATTGAGCCCAGCTTATTTAATGATTTTGTTGAAGTTGTAAATCTGTTTATCAACAAAATACTCTGCTGCTTATACTCATTTTTCACGCATGTCATATTCTTTCTATTTATTTGTTGATTTTGCAGATGCAAATTTTAAAGGTTCCTGTAAGTTAAATTGACACAAGTGAAGAATTCTCAGCTGCGTTAATTTCTTTCAAACAACTATAAATCGAAGCGTGTCAATATTGTTGCTGGAGACCATTCTCCTTCTATCTGATATGCTATCAACAGTCAATAATTCCACCAAATCAGATAGCCAAATGACACTTTCTTATCATTGACATTATTTAAAGCGACATTACAAATTTTATTCAGCACCCTTGATTTGACACAGTTTTAATGGTTCTCTTTTTGTATTTTTGTCCAGAATATTGCAATTCAATTGGTAGCAGAAGATTGCGATGTTCCTGAATCACGATATGAAAAGATTTTTCTTGCGAATGAGTGCAAGCAATTACCAATGTCGGCATCAAATCTAGAACTTCTTAAGTCAGGCATAGAAGACTATGTAGTTAAGCATGGAAATAATTTAAGTAACATGTGTAACTCTTGCTTCCCAAGTTGGTACATTCGTAATCTCAAATCAGCTTCCCATTTATCATTTAGAATCGTAATCTTATTTGTTCTAAACATGGTAAACTGATTACTTTCCTTCAGTTAAGTCAATTGGGAGGATATATTTTCTACCTTGACATTTTCTTTCACCATGCGTAGGTGTCATCCTTAAAGTTCATAAGATGTGTTGATTATCTCTTGAATATTAAAATTCCTTCTTTACAATTTTTTGTACATAGGCAGTGAAATGGATAGTAGTTTTGAGTTCTTTGTATGTTATCATATTCAACTAGGTAGCAGAACCTTAAATCTATGATAGTTTCCAGACATTTTTTGGTTCCTAAATTGATGTGTGTCAGCTATTGGGCATGTGAACTGTAACAGCTTATTCTAAAAAAAAAAAATCTTTGAACATTTTATTACTGATTGTGGTAGAAAAAAATATCACGTATAGAAGCCCATGCAAGAACTTGGTTTGCATGGTTTTTTAAGCCTTCTCAAAATATTTACTTTCTTGGTGAATATGGGATGCTTCTAAAAAAAAAGGGCCTCTAGATCCTAAAACCATAGCAATTATAGATTTGAAGTAATCTACTTTGTTTAACCTTTATTTAGGGAGCAGCTCAAAGTTGGAATTGGGGTAGCTTGCTGCACTGATAATCGTTTAAACACGGAACTGGTGATGGAGGCAGTCATATTAATGAGTAATATATCAATGCAGAACATTGCGTGCTTCCGGGAATATGATAATAGAACAGAGGTCCGTCATTAAGTCTCTTGAATTTTATGCTTTAGCTATCTTTTTATATTTTATATTTTATCTATCCACTACTTAATCTGGATGATAAAAACTTTTAATGTCAGGTTTTGTATTTCAAGGACTTTTCACCTTGTACAATCTCCCGATCATCTATGAAGGCATTGCAAAGCATTGACTGGAAAACATATGGCTTAAATTTAAGGGGTACAGTAGAGCAAGATGGCGTTACATTACTAGAATGGGAAAACTTGCCTACAGATACACACATTGATATTGTGCTCCACGTATATCATAAACAATATCCAGCATTGGACAGATCCTTTTTATCTTTATCAGAGACAGTTAAAAGTGTTTTACATAGCTTTTTTTATACATTTATTTTATACTTTTCTTTATGACGTTTCTTTGGATTTTGTTTATATTATTCATTTGTGGGTTAAGTGACGATCCAGCAGTTCTTATTCAGAAATTTTTCAGGATCTGAAGTATCATAAGCCGTTTGCCTTTACTAGATAGCCAACATCGTACAACCAAGTTACAAGTCTACATTTGAGTGTTAAAATTACATTTTATATACTTCTAGGGCATACACATATTTCCCCTATATGTTTATGAACATTTTCTTTGTGTATAATAATGTAAATCTTCTAAGTTTCTTAACTTTTATGTAATTTATATATCCTTGACACATTGTTAAGACCATGATACCAGCTCCTAGGAAATTGTCTCCACTTGACAGAAACCTTGTTAAGAGAGCAGTTAAACTTTCACTAGATGACTTGAAGGCGAATCATTCCCAGGCTTTTTTAAGTTCACGTGCCCTTCAGGTGAATTATTCTATCAATCTCTTTCCCTCTCTAACACATGTGTGATCTGTTGGCTCAGTACTTTTACTGTTGAAAGTTTTCCCTCCAACTGAGATTTTGCATTAATATCTTAATTCTTAATTCAACACCTTGATTTCCCATTCAATAAGCTGAGTGTTTAGTGTAACTTTCTAGATTATCTCTTCTGGCTTTGTATTTAAAATTGTTTGTCCAACTTTGTGGCATAACGTTTTAAAATTCGGTTCTTTCACTTTCAGATTCGCGGTTATGCCCCTGATCTCGCAAAAACAATTGCTGGGCTGATATTGTCTTCCAGCGACTTGGATTTCCAGGGAGAATGCTTTTCTCTTCTTGGATTACAGTCTCAAGAAGTTGGAACTGAAATTGTGGAAAGCTGTATTGAAAAAAGGATTGTTTCAGTTATAGAGATGAACGACAAGAAGCCCAACAATTCTCAACAAGTCGCACCTTACCTTTTCGACGAATTAGAAAACCCTGTCCAGGACTCAGAATTTCAAGAAAACGATTTCAGCCCCTTGGACTTTTAACTGTTGCAAGGTTTTCCTGCATCCTTAGTCCATCTTTCAAAATAGTTGTAGCTGATATAATGGCATATTCATAATTCATTGTATACGTATATTTGTAACAATGTGACGTCTGATATCGATGAAGCTTCAAACTCAAAGACATTTTTTGTGTATAGATCACTTAATTTAATCACGTGAACCATCTTTCAACCTTTATGCATCTTTATAAATTCTTACAATTTTAAGGAAAGCATTGTGGTACCTCTAACAAAGCCCACCGACCATAAAACAAGGGGGGAATGGGAAAAAAGAAAAGAAAACATTGATGGGATTAATATACCAAACTTTCAGCATGATTCTTTTAAAGCAGCATAGGGAGCAGGAATGAAGGAAATTCTGGGCTTAAGAATAGAAATCGAGACTGATGACTTCGAGAATGTCTTCTCTGAAAATAAATATTTTATTGATTCCATCATACTGTTTACAGAAAAGGCTAAGACGATATATGTAAGAATAAAGGAAATCATTCGTACTGAACAGACTACATTAGACACCTGTAATAACAAACTGTACAAGGAGGAAAAAAGACAAAACCATAACAACTTATAAACAGGTTAATTATTTGGTAATACCTTCCTTAAGCGGGACTATGAACATGAACATCTAACTGTCCCAGCTTGGAAATGTATTATGTGAAAATTTTGGAATAAAGAGTCTTAGTAAGCATATCAGTTGAGAAACATATCAGCTTGGAAATGTATTCATGAAAAGTTGGATTGTGAGCCAAGTATATAGCGGAAACACTGAAATAGGAGCAGTAAGAAGAACTTGCAAATTAGTTAGCTAGAAATGGAGCCATTGCAGTTCACAACTCAGCTGCAAGAGCTCTATATTCTAGAGGAAGATTGTTTACTTAGTTTTCCAAGAAATTAAGAAAGAACCAAGAAAGACTCAATATCCAGTGATAATTATTTGTGTTTCTATATAGCTATCCCAATCAGAATCAGCAAAACTGGAAGGAATTAGAAATCAGCTTGCGGTAAAGTGAAAACCTTTCCTTTGATATAACAAAGAACTCTCATGATAGCACTATAATTAGTATCCATGGGTTGAGAAACATATTGACTCAGTTGTTGAGTGACAAAACACTATAATTAGTATCCATGGGTTGAGAAACATATTGACTCAGTTGTTGAGTAACAAAAGCTAAGTATGGTCCCGTGGTTGTAAGGTACATCAGTTGACCAACTAGTTTGCAATAAGCCTGAGGATCAAATAAAGGAGTGTCTGAAGAGCTATTGAATCTAGTAGAAGGTTTTGTAAGAGTGGATTCAGGTTTTGCAGCAAGCATGTCATTCTCTTCCAGCAACTCTAGAGTATATTTTCTCTGACTAACCACAATCACAGTAGAAGAATGTGATATTTCAACACCTAAAAAATAATGAAGTTGCCCAAGATTCTTAATGTTGAATTCATGGTCCAAGTGTGTCTTAATAGATTCAATTTCGTTAGAATTGTTGGAAGTTCCACATCGACTAGAGGTAAGACCAATTTATAATATATAAGTGAGGTGCAAACCTCACCTTACAAGTTGGTTTTATGGGGTTGAGTTAGGCTTAAAATCCACTTTCTAACATGGTATCAAAACCATGATTAGAGTTTATCCTAGTGAGTTCTAAGTGGGCATTTCTGTTTTCACCCGTTATTGGGCCACTATTGGATCATCCAATTTCTACTATCACGCACAACATAGATTAATAACGCAACGAAAGATGTCCCTGTATTCTTTATGAAGAAAGAATGATCAGCTGAAGACTGTCATACCAGGCGGCAAATGCATGTAAATTTTTTCATGCAAATCACCATGTAGAAAGGCATTATTAACGTCTAATTGTTCAAAGACTAGATTTTGGTAATAGCTATGGCAAGAATGACCCTCATTGTTGTGAGTTTTGCAATGGGAAAGAATGTATCAAAATAATCTAGTCCTTCAAGTTATATATATCCCTTAGCAACTAAGCAGGCTTTATGGCTATCTATGCTACCATCAGCATGGAATTTGATCTTATAAACTATTACGTATCTGAACTCTCAACACTCACAATAAACCAAAAGAATAATGAAAGAATGGAATTTCTTTTATTGATGGAGATAGAATTCTCTGAATAAACAAAAGTAAACAATAATTGGGAACATAACCTCCTTCAATTACTTGGGAGCATAACCTCCCTCACAGGACGGTAGTTGCCTGTCAACAAAACTTAATAATCAAAACATAACCCTAACAATAGACTCTAGCTTTACTTACTAATATATTTCCTGCTCATCTCTTACTAAATTTTTCTATAGAATATATTTGCATTTAATACAAATATCCCTATATTTGATATAAAAATCCCTATATTTGATATAAAAATCCCCCCGTATATTATCCTAGCATATATCCTTAATTATAAATATCTTATATTGAATATTTCCTTATGATATATATTTATTTACTCTAATTAACTTATACTGACTATTCTCCTCTAATGTGGCTCCTTTTACTATAATTAGTTCCCGCCCATCCTAATTGTTGCGATAGTTAGGATGGTAATCTTTCAACTGTTCGCTTGACTCCTCACAACCTACCACTGTTCAGCTTGCTTACCGTTCATCCTGTTCGCTCCTCGCTTTCCACCGTTCGGCCTGCTCGGTCCCCGTTGTCCACTACTTTGCCTGATCGTTCCCCGCCTTCCATCATTCGGTCTGGTCGTTCCCCGCCTTCCACCGTTCGGCCTGGTCGCTCCCCGCTCTCTACCGTTTGGCATGGTCTCTCCCCATCTTCCACTATTTGGTCCCCTTCTTTCACCGTTCTGTCCCCTTTTTCCTTCTATACTTTCTTCTCTCATATACTTTCCAACCCCTAACATTACCTCCCACCTTATATCCTAACTATACATCCCGCTGCAAAACAGCCTTGCCCTCAAGGTTGGAACCGGGGAGCTTGATCTCATGGTTCTTTTTCATCATCGTGTTATCGTATGAAGGGAATCCTCTGGCAATTGCCCTCCATGTCAGGTCTGGAGACTTGGGTGGTGGCAATTCCTCCTTCAATGACCTTCATTCTTCCTGGATTCTATTTGCTTTCAACATTCTGGTCACCTTTTTTCCAGAATTGTAAGCCCTGAGATAACGGTCTTCGATGTCTTTCAATGCTTCATGCCACTCTCTCCCTTCTGTCGGTGTATCAAAAATTGCAGCCCTTTTTTTTGTTTGCTAGCCCACCTCCTCACAGAATCCATTGTTCTCTCCAGGCATTGATTCTTTCATCTGCCCTTCCTTCCAAAGCCTTCATTCTTCCTTCCAATACTAGCCCGTTTGGTTCCCGACAGTTTTTCCATGTTCGGTTTCGGTCGTCCTCTCTCTTTAGTTTCCGACCGTGCTCTCACGTTCGGATCCAACAGTCTGCTACCGTTCGGTTCAGGCAGTCCCCCCCTTCACCCTGTTTGAATCCATCAGTCCTCTACCGTTCGGTTCCAGCAGTCCCTTTCCTTTCGGAGCTCGGACTTATTCTTCCACGATCCCCGACTACTTACTGGCCGTCAATCTTTTGAAGACTAACCCCCTATTTCTTCCTCCAAATCGGATCACCATTGCCTCCTTTAAATCTTCCCAAGAAGGGTTCTTGGCTTTCCCCTCCCAAAATCTGAAGCAGTATCCGACCTTTTCCTCCATACTAATGTAGGCTAGGTGCACCTTCTCTTCCTCTAACACCCCTTGTAGTTCAAAAAATTTATCAACTCTGATCCAATTCAATGGATCAACCCCGTCAAAAATGGGTAACTCTACCCTTTTTCTCCAATTTGGTTGCTCCTCATGGCATCCACTGTTCGGTCCACCATATCCACCACTGTTCGGTCCACCATCTCCACCACCGTTCGGTCCACCATCTCTCTCGCCCTCCTCTTCATTCATTTTTCCATCAAACGACCCTTGGCTTCCTTCTGAATTCCCATCTAGTTGATGGGCTCGTCCTCCCATCATCCACATCAGCTCTTGCAAATCCTTGCAGATTGTCGCCACCTCCGTCTCCACTCCCACTATGGACAGTTGCATGCTCTTTTGTTTCAACTCCACATGCTCCAGTTTCACTTCGATTGTATCAATCTTCCCTTCATGATGCCTTTCACCCATCTTCGTCAATTCGGCTGGCCTCTCACTTCTCTCTATGGATCCTGAGGTCGGACCAATTGTTACATATCTGAACTCTCAACGCTCTCAATAAACCAAAAGAATAATGAAGAATGGAATTTCTTTTATTGATGGTGATAGAATTCTCTGAATAAACAAAAAATAAACAATAATTGGGAGCATAACCTCCTTTAATTACTTGGGAGCATAACCTCCCTCACAGGAAGAGCTGTCAGTTTAGTTTTAAGCCCTGAGGCTGACCCTGGCCTTTTCCATATTTAGCCCATTTTTCTTGACCCACATTTGAGGGGGCTCTTTTAAAGCCCCCAGCCCCACAAGCCCCACAAGCCCCCGTTTGATGGGGCTGTAATGAATCAGGCCGAGTTAGGCCCCTACCCCCGAAAACAATTAGACTATTCACTTTTTCTTCTTAACAATTCTGAACAATCACAGTTGTGGCCCCAACAAACCCCACATGCACACCACCACTGCCACCAACCCCAGCACCCCGTCAGCAGCTCGCCGCCTAACTTGGTTGGCTCTACGGCGGCGTCTTCCACCTCGCCCGCACTGCGCATCGTCGGATCGTGGACTCAGCGTCGCTGCGGGGCGACTCGTCGCAGCTCTACCGCACGATCTGCGTCTTCTTCGTGGTGGTGATTGTGCTCTTGGGGTTCGAGCTCATCGCCGTCGTTTACGCCTCCAGATTTCACTTTCGGTAAACACTATAATTTCCATTTTCCTTGTTCTTGAATTTGGGTTTGGTGCTCTTGGGGTTCTATGCATAGCCGGTGTGAGATGTAAACACTCATTTGACTAGTTTGAGTGTTGATGTGGGGGAAAGGGGCTGCATAGGGCTGACATGTTTGAAAAAAATAATAATAATTTCTGCAAGGTTTTCTCTGTAAAAATGCTTTTAGATGTTTTAGGGGTTGTTTCTGTAGTTTTATTTGGATGGTTGTGTGCTATTAAATTGAGACTGTGAATGCTTGCTGGAAATTGTTTTAAAATGAGAACTTGCGTTTGAAATTAGTAGTGCAGTGGCTGTTTCTGAATTTGGCCTTGGTGCATTGAAGTTTTAGGTGCTAAAACCAGATGTATGGAAATATTGTGATGCAACATTGTTTAAACGTGTAGTAGTTGATGGTGCAAATTCCATTCTCCATATAGATTGTTTTGATTGGTTAAATCAATGGTGAACTTCTTAAATTAGAGCATGTTTCTGCATGTTGAATAATGTTTGAGGCCAAAAAGTTCAGATATAACAGAATAGATTAATGACCAATTAGCCCCATAGCATAACCCTATAACAATTGAGGCTACATAGAGACCATTTGGGAAATTGAAGGCAACTAAAAGATAGCCTACGCAAGATAACAAAAGCAATGATGTGAGCATGAGAGGCCTATGGACTCTATATTTGAGTATGATAAACTCTGAGACAACCCCTTGAACCACCTTACCTAAATAGATCCAAATGGATGTAAGAGAGACAACAATAACAACAGAAAGTGGAAGGATGAGCAGAAGAAGCGTCATAGTGGTAGTAATCTGATACTCAAATTGAGAGAAAGTGAAAAATTGTTGTAGTAAAGTTACAAACATGAGGAACCCTACAAGGGCTAATGTCAGATAGAGGAACTTGTACAAAACTTTGGTGTCATTTGGCTGTTGAACAGTCTTGTGGATTCTGATAACTGGAAGAAACAGAAAAACTGCAGCAATTGGTAGCCATGCCATGAGAAAAATGAGGAATTTAGAGTCATCTTCGTACAAGGCATAGTATAGCTGAGTAATTATTACTACACTTAAACATGTATAGCCAGTCAAAAGGCCTAAGACTACTCCTCTGCTGATAGGGAAGTTCATTACACTGGTTCACTCCAAGTCCATATAGTGGAGAATCTCGATTCTCAGTGGTCAAAAGCTTTTCGGTTTAGTTCTTGCACTCTGGGCTTGGAATCCCGTGCAAAGCGCAAAATTAGTTAATTTTATTTATATTTGAGTTCGGAGAGTCTGTATTTAATATTTTGTTTAAGCTTAAAAGGTTATGGCTTAGTATTTTTGTTCCAATGATGTTGTACCTCCTAGCTTTGATATGATTGCTAACAAGGCACTGTGTTTCCAGGGACCTGCCCAGGCTCAAAATCTCAGGGACTCGCTTGCTGAAGCAAAGTCCGACATTGTGGTCAAGGTGTGATTCTTGTTTTCATTTGTTATTTAGTTCAGTTTTGTTTATTTATAATATATGAAAGTATGCTGAAATTGTTGATTAATGGCTGGCTGGCTGATTAAATGTATTGTTTGTCGTTTCAATGATTTAAAAATCCAGATTAGACTCAAAAAAGGTTCTTGTTCCTTTGCTGAAGCTCGGGCAGCCGGGTTTACTGAGGAGAATGGGACTCTTGGTGACATATGGGAAACTGTCTCGGGCAGTGATCTTGTGATGTTGTTAATTTCTGATTCCGCACAGGTTAATTAGTTTAATCTCAATGCTCCATATACGCATTATGATTCTTCTTTTGCCGTTTATTTTGTTTCTGAAACTGTCTGATTATTAGTATACACGTTATTCTGCATTGCGCGATAATAACAATAAGGTTTTTCGAGTATCAGTTTCTTGTAATAAAATTGCTGGGTTAATTTCAACGTGATTAATCAAAAATTAGACTTGTCTTCTTTTGGAACTGTAAGTGTTTAGATATTATCAAAAATTAGTTAATTGTTATACTGAGATCCCTTGTTAAGTTTGAATTTTTAAGTGTGCTTTTAGTTCAGTATTTTAATTGTTAGATTTCTAGCTTTTTTTAGTAGTAATCTTAGACTTTTCCAACTTTGATTAAATTGTGTTTAGTATAGTGTTAATTCTTAGTAATGATTTTTATTCAATCGGTGTAGGTGCTATTTTGATTATGCAATGCTTAGAGGAGAATTGGGCATGAGTTGCTATGAAAGTTTGTAAGTGTAGCTGCTGTAAACAGTAGTTAAGTGGCTGCAACGCTGGAATTTTGCTGCCATGGTGGAATTAATCAAGTGGATGATGTTCTGAAGTGTTCACTCTTTTCACTATATCTTCTCTGCATGGATTCAAGATTCATACACTTTCAAGCCTGATTCACAGTCATTTTCTTGTGTGTAATTGACTTCGTTATTTCTCTGAAATTAGTTCTACATTGAATTTACTTTTCTATGTAATTGCTTTCATTATGCACCTTTATATTTAGTTTTTTTTATAAAAAAGAAAGCCCATGGGCTGGCCCTGACCCACAGGGTTTTGGGGCTTTTTAGCCCCTGGGGCTTTTTTAATAAAGAGCTTTTTTGGCCCTGTGGGCTTTTTTGGCCCCAACCCACATGGTCTAGGGCCAGAACCTATTAAAGGGGCCTAATTGACAGCTCTACTCACAGGACAATAGCAGTTTGTCAACAAAACTCAATAATCAAAACATAACCCTAATAATAGACTTTAGCTTTATTTATACTAATATATCTCTGGCTCATCTCTTACTAAATATTTCTCTAGATTATATCTGCATTTAATATAAATATCCCTATATTTGATATAAATATCCCCCGAATATTATTTTAGCATATATCCTTAATTATAAATATCTTATGTTGAATATTTCCTTATGATATATATTTATTTACTCTAATTAACTTATACTGACTATTCTCCTGGAATGTGGCTCCTTTTACTGTAATTAGTTCCTGCCCATGGTAATCCTTCAACCGTTCGGCCTGCTCACTCCCTGTTGTTTACCTTTCAGCCTGTTCGCTCATCGCCTTCCACCGTTCGGCCTGCTCGGTCCTCGTTGTCCACTGCTCGGCCTGGTCGCTCCTCACCTTCCACCGTTCGGCCTGGTCACTCCCCGCCTTCTACCGTTCGGTCCCCTTCTCTCACCGTTCGATCCCCTTCTCCTTCTATACTTTCTTCTCTCATATACTTTCCAAACCCTAACATTACCTCCCACCTTATATCCTAACATAAACCCACTTACAACCCACGGGCTTTTTATTGGGAGGAAGATCAACTATCTCCCATGTGTGGTTCTATTCAAAAGCATGAATCTCAAGATTCATGGCCTGTACCCAACAATCCATTTTAGAAGCTTCAGTGAATATTTTTGGTTCAGTCAAGGAAGATACAGAGTAATAGAAATTTCTATAATAGGGGGAGCATTTTTCATAAGAAAGAAAAACAGATAAAATAGGACGGTGTGGTGTTGTATCAGTGATATGGATGGGAATTATCTACTTTGGCTGGTTTGGAAAAGTTGTGAGATCAACTATATCCAAAGGTGCAATATTCTCACATATTGGTTTTAGCAGAGTTAGACTAGTTATGTCAGATTCGTTCTCTGATAAAGGAGAGGAAGTTTCATAAAAGACCACATTTCTTGAAAATTTGTCTAGATTAAGTATCATACAATGAGTATTCTTTAGTTCCTTCTTTATACCTGATATAAATAGTTTTTCTCCCTTAGAGGTAATTTAGTTCGATCATGTTTCAAATGTAAAACAACCAAAAACTCTTAAGTGATTGTTGTTTATTAAGATGAACCGAGTGACAACATAAACCAAAGAGATTTTGGTAAATTAGTTTGAAACATCTATGCCTAAACAACTTTCATGATACGTTGATGCTTCCGCTCAGCTGCACTGTTTTGTTTTGTTGAGACTTTTCAATACATGTAATTTGATGGAAAATTCCCTTTGCAAGATATAAATCTGCCATTAAAAATTTTGGTCCATTATCATTTAAGGTTACCTTAAGTTTTACATGAAATTGTCTTTGTTATTAACAAAATTCTTTAAGTGATATCTCGTTTCACCTTTATGTTTCATTAATTTAACCCATATAAATCAAGAAAAATCATTAATAATGGTTAAAAAATATCTATAACCTAAAATAGAGGTGGTGAAATATGATCCCCATTTGAACATGCAAAATTTCAAAAGTTGTATTGATTAGTCATACTAGAAACAAAAGGAAACTTCTTTTGTCTAGCTAGCAAATCAACATACCTCACAAGGGTAGGAATTTCAGAAGATTAGCAATGGAAACTGTGTAAACAATAATTTTAATTTTGAACCTGACACATGACTAAGCCGTAGATGTCAAAGTCCAGGGATAGAAACTGTGTCCATAGTACGGATCTACTGATGACAGAGAAGGAATATTGTCATCTATAAGCTTGAGCTTGATCTTGGAAAAAAAGAGTGAGATTCATAGCTCTTGCCCGTGAATAATAAGTTCATCCATTTATAAGGGTGGCAAAACTAATGCTTGCGATGGTGATTCGTTGGCATGAAAATTTAGAGGATTTGAGGAAATAGTGAGGTAATAACCGTAGGTGGACGTCCAGAGAAAGAAGAAACTGAGATATAAAGAAGAAACAAAAATATTTTTGATAGATTTGACCACTAAAACTCCTTTTAATGTAAATGTTTCATTGATTCCATCGTACTGTTTACAGAAAAGGCTAAGACCATATATGTAAGAATGAAAAAAACCATCTAGATGTAATAACAAACTGTACAAGAAAGAAAAACACAAAACCTTTACAACTTGTAATAAACAAGATTAATTATTTAGTAATATCTCCTCTTCTTCAACAAAGATTCTCGATCTAACAAATCTAGGAACTAGTCGTTCTAAACATCTGACCACATCTTTTACATGTTCGCTTCCATGCTAGTATACCTTCACGGTTTTAAAACCTACTTATGTTCCAAAACATAAAAGGGGAGTGGTCGTTGGAGAAACTTGTTGTATTAAATTCGTTAGATACGCGTAGTCTTGCACACCAGAATCATGTTGTGTCCCAAAACCATTTTACTTGGGCACAGCACAAATACGACTATTTAAATTGTAAAATAATGTACTTAGATTTGATCCGTTGTGCGTTGCTAATTTCACTTTATAGTAATTATGGCTTACGAAGTTTCACATATAAAATGTCAATAGATTTTTTTTAACATATATAGAATATTAGTACATGAATCAAAATATATAAAAGCTTATTCAGGTGGGTTAGTGGTAAGGCTGTCTGACAAGGTGCATGTGAAGTTATCTTAGTTCCAACAATCCTTGTAGAAGCGCAATAGATGTTCTGCTTTAAACAAATGTTGCAACCGCTAAGAGAAGGGGATAACGAATTGGACTATTAATTAAAAACATGGGATGAGGGAAAAAAACAATAGAATCATGCTTCCAACAGTGCTAAATTAAAGAATGCAATCCAATGAATCACTAGAAATAAAAGTATTAAGTAACCACCGTAGACAACCCCCAAATTTTCTACCCGTTTTAGAAACTCCTTTTATCATGAATGGTTGATAATTTAGAGAGGAATCTCATAAAAGACCTTGGCCAAGAAAATATGATCAACAGAATAAACCCTACCAGACTTTGTAACTACCACTCATGTATAGCCCGCTCAACAGAATAAACAAAAAACTTCAATCTCTTGCATTGAGATTCAGCTATATCGATCGGGTATAGCAAGTTCTAAGCTCATTGCCCATCCACGAATCAAACATTATTACGTATGCCTAAGCCTAATCCCCAAAGAATACTTCAACAAACAAAAATTTAAGTATGGGTAATTACAAAACAATAAACAAAATCCCCATTTCATACTCAATATATGAAAGATACATAAACAAAATAAAACTATAAATCAGAACCTGGTGGCGCATTGAATTAGTATCTCCATTACAGTTATGGACATTTCATCCAAACCCAATAGAAAGCTCAGAGTATTACACATCCCAAGAAACAAATTCCTACTACATTTAGCACGAGATGTCCTAAACCACATTACATGAACACATTCGAGTTGTCTCGGAAGAGGACCAAGAAACAAAAGCTAGATAATGTTCACCCCTGCATCCAGAATACCAATCCGCAAGACTTCCAAAGGCATTAAGCCTGTGAAAGAAAAAAAAAAGGAAAAATCAGCCAAGTCATTTAAGAAGTACATCTTTTAATTAATTTTTAAACGAACTAGGAATTTGAAAGGGTAAGAAAGAAGTATTTTAGTAGTGCCCATTTTAGAAAAGAAAAACGAAAATATACCAGAGAGGCACAGTTTTGCTACCACCTCTAATGAACTAAACATTATTTTCAATTCACTACGCATTGTTTTGAAATCCTTTTTCTTCCACAATAAACGAGGAAAAAAATATTAGCTACCTTATTGGCGATGTTGTTGGAAAGCCAGTCCAGACCTTCATAAAGGCCCTCTCCAGAGGTTGCACAGGTGCTCTGAATGTACCTGGAAAAACATACGTGAGTTAGATCACAGTATGATACCTGTCAATACAAAACAAGGGCTTTGTTCCTAAAATCATATTTACCAGTGGCGCTGTCTGAGAGAGTGGAGACCCAACTTGTCGGTAATCTCAGCAGCATTCATTGCATTAGGAAGATCTTGTTTGTTGGCAAACACAAGCAATACTGCTTCTCTCAGTTCATCCTGAAAAGATTATCAAAACAAACATTTTAAATAATATAATTTCATCATGAGAATACATAAAACAGAAAGTAAAAGAAAAAGGAGACTAATAATTCTAGCCCTGGATCATGATCTTTGTAAACAACGAAGTTGACACGGAAGTTTGTCCAATTAGAAGCACTGAATTTTCCAGGAGACTGACTAAAGAACTAGCCATTCAATTTCCAAAATATGCATAGTAACATCAATATACAATCGTCAGAAATTACGGTCCAGCCAAAAATTATTTAACAGCAGTGATAAATGCTGTTTCACTAGATAAGTAAGAGTTTGTATAGATACAGCAAAGATATTTGCATTTCCTGCTTGAAACAAACATTAATGTCAGTCCTTCCTCAAAACCCCAAATGAAGTCTCAGAACATTTTGAGACTACATTAAAGAATGTAATTTATGGGTAAAAGATCTAAAACCTTTCAACCTTGACTAATTTACAGGCCCTTTCTTTTGACTCCTATGTTATCCCAATCCTTATGTAGACGAATGAATTCCTCTCAATGGCAGGTTATCATCTAACGTTAACACACTTGAAAATGAAGACATGGAATGAAAGGCCAAACTAAATTAACTGAAGTACCTCATTCAACATCCTATGCAACTCATCTCTGGCCTCAACAACTCTGTCCCTATCGTTGCTGTCTACAACAAAAATAAGACCCTGAGTGTTCTGGAAGTAGTGCCTCCACAAGGGGCGAATCTGCAAAGCAAAAACATAAGTATTTAGCCTCTGTCTACCAACATTCTTTTTCAAGTAATATTGTATTTTCAATGATGAATAAAAATCAAAATTTTCACCTTGTCCTGGCCACCAACATCCCAAACAGTGAAGCTAATGTTCTTGTATTCTACAGTCTCAACATTGAACCCTGAAACAAAAAATCGTCCATACAACATAATCATAACATTCCAGCTGTCTGACACACTGAACAGTAGAACGACATCCTCGTCACAACATGGTTTGCCGTTGAAGATTATTTACAGCGGTAGAACTTTGGACAAGTTAAATCCAGGATCTCACGTTAGGCACCACACTATCACCAACACAATTTAAGATCTGCGTATTCAATTTTAAAGGTTTCCTCACAGATTAGAACCACGTTTATCACACTCCATTATCATCCACATGAATCACCTCGAAGTCACTCATTCTTAAAAAACGAGTATCTAACTAACAGTACACAGTACAGAATATCTACGCAAGTACTATAGCAACAGAAACAGAACCATACGACCAAAAAAGAGAAACAGAGTCCAGAAACTCACCAATGGTAGGAATTGTTGTAACGATCTCTCCGAGCTTGAGCTTGTAGAGGATAGTGGTCTTACCAGCAGCATCAAGACCAACCATCAGAATTCGCATTTCCTTCTTGGCAAAAAGCCTACTGAAAAGCTTCGTGAATGTCAGCCCCATTTCTCCTTCAGCTTATAGATCCCTAATTTCACCGTTGAAACAAATTTTCAATTTATAAAACAGAAGCAAATCTCCAAACCCAAAAAAAGCACCACATCAAACAGTATAGTTCCTTCCGCAGATCAATAGACAGTCACGTGACCAACACCAGATTCAACCAGATCTCAAACTAATCGAGAAAAAACAGCAGCATGCAAATCGAAACAGATCGCACAAAAACAATAATAGCATAAAAAACAGAAGGATCTGGAGAGACTGATACAAAAACTCTCGGATCAAAGCATAGAGATAACAACCGCAAACGAAGAGGCGAAAGCGAAATGGAAAAAAGTTATTGAATCGAAAATTGAAGTGCGAAGAGAAAATCGGATTCCGTTGGCATGAAAAGATAAAGAAAACGGAAACAAGAGGATGAGAGGTTTGAGATTGTTACCTTCGGAGAGGAGATGAGACGTTGGTGTATGCAGAAATGGCTGAGAGAGAAAGAGAGAGAAAGAGAGAGAAACAAGGAATGCTTTGCAGCAACGCGAGATGGGGAGAGTAGCGTCAACGAGAATAGATCTTATAAGAGATTATTTCCATCTTTTTACTTAAAATAAATATAATAGCAAAAGCGATTCTCTGGATTCTTAATTCTTTCGAACCTTCCGATCCCTATATTCACATCCAAATCAATATATATATATATATATATATATATATATATATATATATATATATATATACTGTTTTGCTTTAGAAAATAATAATTATTTATTTGTTTTTGTATAAAAATATGTTAGTGTGTAATCTTAATATAAGTTTAAAGGCAAAATAAGAGATGCCCAGGTTTGATTCTTTTTTCTTACAATAAATATCAGTATTATTATATTTACGTATATAATTAAGTTTAAATTAAATAAATATTTTTGACATGGAAGTAAATTTAAAATTTATAATAAATGTTTTAATTTTGTTATATAATTAATTTTTATCATTAATAGTTTTTAAAATACTGGAATTGAATTTTAGAAATAAAGTTTAACATATTAAGAAAAAACTCTAAAATATTTTAAGTAAAGAAAAAAATTTAAAATATTTTTATTCAAAATAATTGTTTTAATTTATATACAGAAAAATAATTAATAAAATGGTTTTTCTAATTACTTGTGCTTTTCTAAGAGGCGTATATAAATGAAAAGGGAACAATGAATTAATTTTTTAAGTTAATATATAAAATCACTAGTTGATAATGCGATACTCACGTTAAAATACATTTGTTATTAAATTAACTTAAAATATATTTGTAAGAACCAATGAAAAATAAAGCATACAATTAAATACTTTGGTACAATAATATAATGGTTTAAGTTGAATATCTTTTATTCAATACTTTTTACTTTCAGTTAATATATTATAATTCTTGAAATGAAGTACTTTATTCTTATTCTTATTATATATATAACGTAATAATTATTTTATTTTAAAATGTTAAATCAGTAGAAATTTAAAAAGTCTTTAAATATTAGGCTTAATTATAATTATAATGTTTATATTTAAAAAAAAAAACCATTTTTTTTTTATTTTTAAGTAAGGATCAAAATAAGGAATAAAAGAAATTTAACAATTAAAATTTTGAATAATTAAAAAAAATTAAGAACTTATTGCCAGAAAAAAAAAATAGAGAACAAAATTACAATCATACCTCAACATTATTTTATATAAGATAAAAGAAGGGGAAAACATATACAAATTTACACTAAAATGTTTTCAATTAATGTTACATAACATTTAAATTCTTGGGAGTATGTAGAAGATTTGTTGAATGGAGGAGTATTAAGAAGATTACACACTTATGAACTGAATTGTAACTAAATTTATATAAAAAAGATCATAATATCATTTTTAGTCCAAATGAATCATTCTATTATATATATTTTATCTTACTCACTTTTAATTATTATATAGATTTCTAACTTTTATGTGTACAATTTTTTCTAATTTTATCTTTTAAATAATTAATTTTTATTAAAATATTGATTTTATCATTTCTATTATTTTCCATTTATTTAAAATTAATGATTTTTTAAATTAAAATAATTATCTTTATCATTTTAATGTTTTAAATAACTGTTTTATTCAAATGTAATAATTTTTAAATTATATTAATTATCTATAATTAAAAAAAAAACAAGGAATTAACATACCCTAGAAGCATGTATTTCCCTAGTAATATATAAAGTCCATGTTTACGATTAGCTTTTCCAACTTATTTCATCCTTAAATAATATTTTGGTAGCCTAAAGTTATCATTTTGTATAAAAAGAATAGATTATAATGATATAGAGTAAAATTAAAGAGGCCAGTACATTGTATTGGCATTGAGAAATTTTTTTCTATCTGTCAAGTGAAGAGTAAACAAATTTTAATTGGTTGCATTTGGGTAATTTTTGTCTATTTTTATATTACAAGTAGTATTTTTTGTGGTTTGTCTTCACTTCACACTCTACAAACATTCCTTTTGGGTAGATGACTTTTATTTTTGTGATAATGTTATGTGGACCATCTCATATTTGTGCTACACCCAATACCCATACTACATAAATGTCACCAAAAATTGACTCTAAGCATATTACACAATTATAACAACTTACCACTTGGCACTATAGTTCCAAACATTTACATAAGACGAAGTGAGAACATAAAGCAACATCAAATACCCATTTTCAAGTTCTGCTAAATGCTTTATGTCATTTGTTCTTCCTAAACTAGAGAGGACATCTTCTTACTATTCTCTCTACCTCTTCACCCATATTTTTTTCCATTTTAGGAATCTTCCACTTTTAAATTAAAAATCATTTTTAAGGAATATCATAATGCTCACAAATAAAAAAAATATGAAGTTCGTATAAAAAATTAAAATATTATTTTTAACTTCAAATTTTAAGATAATAGATTTGGTGACCTTTTTCTCTTTATATTTTACTTCTATTATTTCTTTTATCTAAATTATTACAACTCAAATTTATCCATAATTTTTTAAGAAACATATACTTGTACATGATTATTTTTGCCTTCACCTGGGTTTGGCTAGAAAGCATGTGTAATTCAAGTTCATTTTAAACAAGAGAAGTACAGGAAAAAGATGGATAACTTTGCCTATCAGTTTATAATGTCCCATTTTTGGTGTGACATCAACAGGAACTTAATTAAAGTGAATTTAAATTCCCTTACTTTTCCTTTTTAAGTTCTTCACCACTCTTCGTCCAAACACAATTAAATTTATCTCCTTGAATTACCCTCAACAAAGGCACAAAGTTTCTGATTTCTTTTATCAATTAATTCGATGCACTGATGCCCACTATTAATCCACTTTGCCAAATTCACCACAACTTTTTCAATTATTTACAAATCCAAAATGGGTTATCCATACTTAAGCAGGGAAAATAAACAAAATTTAATAAAAACACATCCTATAGTGAAGCCCTCTTAAAAAGACGATGTCCTTTTATTCCAAATAATAGGAAACGCAAATATCAACTGACCTATCATGCAATCGACCTTGTAGGCCAATGGGTTGATCTACCTAGCCTGCCAAGTAATTTTTCTTTTTCATACTTTAATTTTTTGCAAAACTACAAAAAAAGGAGTGTCACATGGAAGTTACAATTAATCAAATTTAAAACCATTGTAAGTGAAGATTATGGCTGGATAACACGGATTTCATTCCATTCAGTAAAGTTAAAAACAAACCTCATTATTTTGCCAGAGATGGCGACAATCACTAGACAAACAAATCAGGTTAATAGATTGGATAGAAACGTTTGAATTAAAATAACAATAACCACGCAAGCTTGAAATAATGACATGAATTGTTAACCTTTTGAACGGACTTTGATGGTCTGCAGGCAGTCTAGACTACATGTTCCCTAACACTTCCATTTGTGGATCAACCCGTCCCACTCAACGCAAATTTATAATGTGGCTCATCCAACCGAGTCGGATTGACCTATTTGACACCTCTACTCCCAAATAGTTGCCAAACTTAAAATCTTGTCAAAATCACGACGTTCAAAGAAAAACTCCTTCAGTATGAATTCCCCTCAAACCAAAATTGATAGTGTTGAAGTTAATACAGCATAATACAAAAAGGCATAATTTAATTCATAAATCCCTCCATATTACCAACATATATAATCATATCGGCATTTCATTAGTTGAAAGAAACTAAAAGCTAACTTCTAGGAACCACATCTAATATTAACCACGGATCATCCAGCACTATATTTTGATGTTGAAATAATCTGAGTCGAAGTGATGCAACCGTACATAACCATCTTCACCTCCACTTGAAAAACTACAAAAGAAAAAGTTTGTTTTACTAAGACCAGTAAACGAAAAAGCCATTCAGAAAGGATTAACACTAAAGTGCAATAATGTCCAGTCACAACTATTAGATATTCTGAGACATAATGATAATTGAAGAAAGATGCCAACCAAGAAATGTGCTAACTTACAACATTGTTCAATCCCTAGTAAGCTAATTATGAAATGCAAAAAGGTGTGTCTTCAAACTCATTTTATGACAATTACAGTTAATATTACAGAAAACAAATACATATTGTAGCATAAATTTAAAAGTTCCTTCTAATTGTGTTAGGATATGTAATTTGTATGTTAGGAGGAAACATATAGAGAAGTAGTTGTTAGTTGGGTGAGACTTTCTTTATATAGTTGGGGGATCTTTGTATGCGGGGACGTTATGGATGTTTTAGAGAATTGTTGACAGGGTCATTGGCATCCGGTGTGAAGGGAACATTGTCCCTTGGATGCATTCAGACTGTACTTGTTGCATAGAATCAATAATAAGAAATCTATTCAGTAAGTTTAGGTTTTGGAAGTGGTTTTCCTGGTTTCCTCCATCTAGGAACCTAACAAATTGTAAGGGCAAATAGTGATATTACTAGGCAAGAGACAACTGAATATAAGGATTTCATCAGTTCACGATCAATCACAAAATCAGAACCACTTCATGTGATCACCATATTATCCATTCTTCCTACATCTAAGACAATATATTATTCCAACATCTAACGACATCAGAGCTCTTCCTACATCTAGCGATATCAGATTGTGTATTCTTCGTACATCTAATGACATCACCATAACTACTGTCCGAAATTTAGGCATCTTCTTTCAAGGCTATATTTCATATAAAAATACTCATCTGCATAACCAAGTGTTCAAATTTAGACTTTATATGGTTACGAACAATTACACAAAATATGGGGTTTTGATTGATCAATGGAGTGGATCCCCCATAGAGGAACAGAGAAGTGTTTATTTTTAAACCATACATTCGACAATTATGCACATGGTAAACACCAGATACTAGCGATTTTAAACAGTAATTTGATAAAGAGAGTGCATATCCATTTCACCAAGTAGTTTAACATAATCATGGTTGTCGGCTTCTCTAACATAACAAACGGTAGGTCTAAAGAATGAAAGTCATGATGCAATGCAAGAGGGAGTTGAAGGACACTGGATATACCTTTTTCCATCAGGGTTAAAGGCCAATGCATTAATTGGTCCAAAATGCCCTTTCACGCCCCCAATTTCTTCTTGAAGAATCTAATCAAATGAAAATACATATATTAAATAAAAAAGAAAAATGAGTAGAAATTCTATATTGTTAGAGAACTAAATATAGTACACGAAGAAAGAAAAACACTTACCTTGTCATAGAATTTGGCTTCAAATTTTCCAGCACGATGATCAGTGGTTGTAACAGCTGATGCGTCCTGACCACCTCCAAGTACCACCTATATAGGGCATGGAATTCAGAAAATCACAAGAAAACCACAGGACCAAATAAATAACAGGAGGAAGCTAAAACAAATAGAAGACGTACATTAGGTGATAGCAATGATGAAATACATTGGAATAACATTTAGACCATAAATTAGATACCAATGGTAATATACAAGAATCGGCCTTATGTGGATTGAGGAATAAATCTCTAACAAAAAAGCAAGGTAATGAAAATAAATTCAACCAAGTTCCAAAAATGATAGGACACTGATTTCACGGATAAACACTTCAATCTAATAAAGCAGATGAAAAAAATACTCGCATTGGTAAATGAAAAGAATATCACAATACAAGGTTAACTTATTTAAAATACACATATACATACATGATCAAGAAGTGGCGACATTGCAACTGCATTGACTGGCCGTTCTGTGACATAGGTCTTGATAAGAGTCAACGTTCTAGTATCCCAAAGCTAGTTAACCATTTAAACAAACCAAAAATGGTTAGGTGAAAATAAAATAAACTCTCAAAGAAAACCAAAACATGAGAATCAACAGGAAAAAGAAATCACGGAAACAAAAAAGTCAATACCCTAGCAGACTTGTCCAGAGAGCCTGTAAGGAAGTGTGAACCATCCGCAGACTTGACAAGTGATGTCACTGTCTTTTTATGGCCAGATTCCTTGTCTGACTCCTTAATCAATTTTCCCGTCTGCAAAGAAATGAGAGAAATCATGTAACAATGTTAACAAACTGCGAGAAAAGAAGAGGGTCCGGTAAAATGGAAGTGAAGTCACCTCTGAATCCCAAATACGAATAACAGCATCTTCACCAGCACTAATGATGGTTCTGTTGAGTGGTCCCCAAATAGCTCTATTTATTCGTCCCTGAGGACCCTTAATGAGAAGCACAGACTCCCCAGTCTCTGAGAAAAACAAGCATTAGAATTAACACAGGCAATAGATATAGTAGCTGAGACCAAAGAAACTAAATTCTCCATTGGTTAAATTCTAAACACACTTATATGTGAAAAATAAGAATCTGGACAAAAGTAAATTTTTCCAGAGGTTAAAATTAAAGTGTGCATAAACCAATTCATAGAAATTGTTTCACACAACTCTTAAAAGCTGGTTTTAAATAATACATAATCTATTTAGTGTATGTTTGGACAAACTTCCTCATAAAGATTTGCAGAAAAGAAAAAAGCAGTTTATACATAAGCTAATTCGTAAAACTCGTTCATATAGTTAGTTTAATTTTTTTATTTTGTTAANTTGTGCACGAGTTGATCAACTCATTTTATTTTCTTATTGATTTTCACTTCTATAAATCCTTTTGAAGAAATTCTTCCAAACAAACCCAAAGGGCCGGTAAAAACAAATTTTTCCGTAAGCACATAGAGGAAAAACAAACCTAAGAAGGGAAAATGAAATAAATTTCTCTGTAATACTTAGTTTATGGATAAACTAATTTATAACAGTTTCCGGATAGCTTCTTAAAATCTAATTTTTAAGGTATGCATTAGCTTAAAAAGAAAATTATTTCATTTTCTTGTCATTCTGTTTTTCCTAAAAGTGCGTATGAAAAATTTGTTTAAATCTATCAAAACAGACAGTAGATCAGCAAGGGGGGAAAATGTTACGTTCGGAGGGCTCTTTTGCAATGCGCTTGACATGGATTGCAGAGGGCAATTCCATAAAAGGATCAGTGGTAATAACAGCGAGCTTATCCCCGACAGAAAAATCGACAGACCGGGCCGGAGAATCAAAATTGAAGGTGAACAACTGCTGACCAGACTGCACGTTCCATAGCTTCGCGGTCTGATCCGCACTCCCCGTTATGAGTCGACCAGAATCTCCTGCACCATATACAATCAGTGTGAGGAACAGTTTTGAAAAGCTGAATAAAAAGATAAAGTAATAGGGAACTTGCTTGAGACGTCGCAGCACCAAACGGCGCCGTTGTGGCCGCGATAAGTGCCGAGGCGTTCACCGTTGTCGGCGAACCAGACCGTAGGGTTGTGGTCCTTGGCGCAGGAGAAGAGGAGATCGCCGTCCCTGTTGTACTTGAGGAACGTGAGTGGCCTCTCGTGGCCCTTCATCAAAATCGGCCTCATCTTTGGTTAGGGTTTTAAGGTGTCGGGAATTTTAGAACGGTGGTAAGAGATAAAGCCTCTGGAACGTGAAACGCGAAACCTAAAAGAGATGTTTGGGAAAGAGTATTGAGATTTGAGAAGCGAATAAGCAAAAGAAAGAGAAGCGCGGCAGAGAAAGCCGCTACTCACTCGCAGAACGCAGGCACGCACTAGGTAAGGGTATACAAGTGTGTCTCAGGTCTTAGAGCAACGCCGGTGATTTAGGATTAGAAGAGGTGGTGACTGGGGATGCAGAGGGAGTGGTGGTGGCGGCCGGAGGGGTCGCGGTGGGCGCCGCCGATGGAGACTGGCCTTCGACTGCTGCGACGAGCGATGAGTGCGAGAGAGAGGTGTGAATCTCAAATGGGGAAACAGTGAGTCATAATTTGATTTTTTTTAATAAACGTTAACTCATAATAAATATAATATATATATATATATATATATATATATATATATATATATATTAGTGTTGAATTCACATCTTTTTAACAATATTTTGAAAAATTAAAAAATGCTAGAAATATATTTTCAAATACATTTTTTTATTATTCAACAAAATTTACTAAAAGTCACATAATAGGGCCAAAATGTAGACGTAATATCATTGTATAACAATTAGTATCGATTTTCCAGAGTCAAATTTAAAGTTTTTTCTTGTAATTGCTAATAAAAGATTATATTAAATGCTAATCCTAATTTCTTAGATGAAATTCTACAACAAGGAATCTGATATTATATTGCATATTCCAAATAGTTTTGCAGCTTTTAATAAGAATTATGACACAAATATTTTTACATTTATTTAACATATAATATAAAAGGTAAATTATTATAAAAAAAAAAAAGTAAAGTTTTGTATTTTTCTATTAAAAATAGAAAATGAAAAGTAAAAAAAAAAATATATTATCGAATAAATGTATTTATAAATATGAAGTATCATTTTTCTTTTAATAAACTTAAGAAAATATGAGATGTAATCGTAAGCGCTCGTGTTAAGGAATGTAACAGAGTGTGCAAGAGAGAATGTGTAAAATCTTGTGAAAAAAATGGGTAATTTTTGGAGTGACCCTTCGCTTCACTTTCTCTTTTTTTTAAAAGCAACCCAATTCAGTTTCTTCTGTTTCAACTCAAACAAACAAACAAACAAATCCAAAACATGTTCCTCATTTGACTTTGTCATTCTCACGCTCCCTTCAGTTCAACGGTTACGTGGTTAGCAACATTTCTTTCTTTAGTTCGTTCTTCTTCGTTTTCTTCAGTTCCTCCACTTTTAACAATGCCAATGGAACAGTGCAGTTTCCTTGACATTATACTTTTTCTTTCTTCTTTTACTTGGGTTCTTTAGTTTTATACCAATGGAACAGTGTGGTTTTCGTAGCCTTATTGTTTTGTCTGCCTCAAAGTTCTACTCTTTTACTAAAACACGAACATGGAGATTTATTTACTTTTTATCACTTTCTCTCTCTGATGTTGTAACAGTGCAATACAAAACTTGTTGCTGTAGAGTTCTCACTCGTTACTTGGTTCTCAAGACATGGTATTTTTCATGTACCCTCCTGAAGTTGACCATTCACTACTCATTCTGTATCATACCCATGCAAGCTTTTCTTAACATACGATGATTTAGTTGTTTTTCTGCCATTAACGTTGGATTTTTTAACACCTGGTGGTTGGGTTATTTATGACAAATATTGATTGATCTTTTAACATTCTTTCCTTTGTTATGGTTTTTTGTTTTTGGTTGAAAATTTTTTTAGGATTCAGAAGGGAGTAGCTCTTCCAATCACCATATTGATTGGAACACTGATGACGAGATTGAGGTGTTTGGAGTACCTTCCTCTGATTCAACCAATTATAGTGAACCAAGTGAAGAGAGCCATGAACAAAGTGTGGCGGTAAATCCTGCATCCAATTACCTCAAAATGATTTTGCCAAAGTTTCAGGCTTTGATCACTCTAAAGTTCTAAACATATGCACCCTTTGTTTGAAAAGAATGTTCCATGGGCAGGAAGAATGATTTGACGCTTACTGAGAGAAAAAGGAAACTTTTTTAATATGATAGAAGTAGTGATAGAAAGAAACATAAGTGCTAATGAAATGTTTGGAGTATAAAAGTTTCCCACTAATCATTACTCAATTATCTGGGAGGAAACAGAGCGGAAAAAGGTTTTTTTTTTCTTAAAAAAAAAAAAACTCATCTTTTCTGTCCTTTTTATTTCTGCTTTCTTCAGAATCAAACAAAGAAATTCATTGTTGTTTATGTTTGAGAAAGTCTGAATCTTGTATTCCTTTTTCTAACGTTGAAGTATTCTGTGTTCTGTTTAGGAGAGTTCTGCAAGTGGCTCGAGTGCTAGACATGCCAAGATGATTCATCATTTTGTGTGCATGGGATTTTCCAGAGAGACAGTAATCGAAGCTATTAATGAAAATGGTAAATATTTCTACTTTACAACCACTAGTAGAGTACTAATGTTCTTTAATGATAACCTTTTGTTTCGTCCAATGCAGGAAGAGATAACGAGGAAGAAATTATGGAAACTCTTCTTGCACTTACTGCTGTGAGTATAGTATAATATCATATTGTATATTGAATACTGCACCAGCCAGATTATATAATTCATGCATACGTGTTAGTTATCTGAACTCTAGGAAGCATTTTACTCACATTGTGTATATAGATTCCATTTAACTGTTTCCATTCTCGCAGGAAAAATCCTCAACAGAAGAGAACGATGAGATATTGTCCATACTTGTCGATATGGGATTCACTTTTGAGGAGGCTTGCACAGCTATAGACAGATGTGGTGTGTTTAGTGTGTAATTGTTACTCTTATACATGTTATCAACACTTTTTATGTTTCTTTTTTGTCTTTCTTTCTTCTCTCCTGTATCAGCAGTATTAAATGGTCTAAGATGGTCAATTAAATAATGAAAAAGGAGATTTGTCTCTGATGGTGGTTCTTAAATTTTTTATTTCTGAGCAACATTTGTCAGGTCCTAAAGCTGAGATCGGTGATCTGGCAGATTTCATCAGTGCTTCTCAGTTAGAAGATGAAATTGATTCGCTTCAAGATCTACCTAAAAATAAACATGTTGCATCTGTTAATACACAAATAGAGGTGAGGTTTATAATCCTATGAAATTAGTTCTGCTTGTAATTAAAATATCAGTAAAGCAAGTAGTTTTTATGAAATTATGTTATGTATATCTTCTGCTCTTCCATCCAGCGAAGGGATTATTATCTTCATACATGTAAGAAAGTAAAACTCCAGGACAATAAAGGGAAATACAGAATGAGCTGGACAAAATTGAAGGCAGCATCAGCAGTTGATATGGGAATGATACTTCATCCCCCAGGTCCAATGACAGGATTTGGTGTACACAATGAAGACAGTAAAGTAATTTCAAGAGAGCTCCCAAATGAAGTAACAGGTAAACCATACTTCTATTTTGAAAACGTGGCAATTGCTCCTAAAGGAGTTTGGAATAATATATCACGTTTTCTCTATGAGATTGAGCCAGAATTTGTTGATTCCAAATACTTCTGTGCTGCAATGAGGAAAAGAGGGTATATCCATAATCTTCCCATCCACAACCGCTTCCCTCTGCTTCCTATCCCACCACTAACTATACGAGAGGCCTTTCCTTCGACTGGAAAGTGGTGGCCTTCCTGGGACAAAAGAACAAAGCTCAATTGTCTTCTAACTGGCATAGGTCCTGGCACAGTTACAGATAGAATAAGGAAAACCCTCGAACAATTTGATGATGAGCCTCCACAAAATGTTCAAGAAAATCTACTTCTACAGATTAAAAAGTGGAACTTGGTGTGGGTTGGGAAAAACAAATTGGCACCTCTTGAACCTGATGAATATGAAATGTTGCTGGGATTCCCAAAGGACCACACCAGAGGTGGTGGAGTCACTCGGACAGAGAGATACCGGGCACTTGGCAATGCGTTTCAGGTTGTCATGCTATTAAGTTTTGCACTGCGTGTACTTTAAGTGTTTGTGTATCATTACAAGAGTTTACAGTGATGATATTATAACTAAATGAAGAAAAATAAAATCAAACTTCTTTCTGTTATAGGACAACTCAGTTAAATGATGATTTTAAAAGCTTGTGATCAAATTAGGCTGCATTTTATATTTTCTGGTAGGTGTAATAGCTTGATTGTGGACTTGATTATATGCCATAGGAACTTGTTAGAATGTGCTAAAAAGAGCATATTTGAACAAAATATGCCAAGGGACTAATTGAAATAAGTTAAAATGAAGTTACAAGAGTAATGGGGTTATAAAAAAGCTCAAGCAAGCTTTCCATAAGCTCTTCAAAGACCCTCTTAGTTTCTTTTGAAAAGTTCTAACTGCAAGTGAATGGAATTGGTTTCAGGTTGATACAGTTGCCTACCATCTTTCAGTGTTGAAGGATCGTTTTCCAAATGGCATTAATGTGCTGTCTCTCTTTTCTGGCATTGGAGGTGCTGAGGTTGCTCTGCATCGACTTGGAATAATGCTTAAAAATGTGGTATCTGTGGAAATAGCTGAAGTGAACAGAAACATCATTCGCTGTTGGTGGGAGCAGACCAATCAAAAGGGAAACCTAATTGAGGTCGAAGATGTACAGAATGTCTCTTCAAATCAGCTGAGGCAGTGGATAACCAAGTTTGGTGGATTTGACCTCATCATTGGTGGGAGCCCCTGCAACAACTTTTCGGGCAGTAACAGAGTTAGCAGACATGGGCTAGAGGGACAGCACTCCTCACTCTTTTACGAATACTACAGGATTCTTGAGGCAGTAATGGAAATGCAGAAAAATGACCCTCAGTGAAACAACAAAGTGCAATGGTGGGTTTTTCTATTTCGCACTATTGTACGTAAATCAAAATTTTAAGGTGTAACTGAAAATGAAGTACACAATTTGAGGAAAATCCAATAGACTCCCCAAAAAAATGCAATTTTGTCGTTCTCTTTGCTCGTTATACTTATGTTCTTTTGGTCTCACCAGGTTTTATTTACAACTATGTCGTCACTGAGATTATTTTCAAGAAAGAAGAAGGAAAGGAAAGGCTTAAACCGAGTGTTTCATATATGCTAACTGATGTGCACAGAAGTAACGATTAATAACTAACATGCCAACAGAGTTCATAATATTCCTAATACCCTTTTATAGGATATTATTTCATTAATGTAGTTTGACGCATGGAAGATATTTCTAACATTTATGCTAAAATGTGAATTTTAAATTTTACTCCATCTTACAAAATTAGCTTGTAAATTATAAAATTATCTTACCTTTATTTAATATAAATTATAAATTTTTTACCATACTTATGTAATGTCAAGGTATATTAGTAGATTCACCTTGTGTGTAAAATTATATCTTAATAAATCGTCTCATAACAAGTAGAACAAAACCTAACAAACAATAATAATCGTTAAATTGTCTAAAATTCATAATTCTGATATCATAAAAAATGAATTTTAAATTTAATATCTGACTTGTCAAACATAACTTATTAAATGAAATTTATATACTAAAATCATTTTATCTCTATACAATGTGAAATCCAACCATTTCAATCACAACGAAGTTGAAAGAGCTTACCCGCAATATAGTCAACAATCACACAAATAGGTTGGAGATGGTTGATCAAAATAATTGAGAAACAAAGCTAATCCTATTTTGTGAATATGGAGTAGAAATAGGCACTTAAGATACAAATTCCATTTCATAATTTTATAGGCATCATTAAATTCCCAAAACTATCCGTTATTAACCATAGTAATATAAACATGTCATATTAATAATCATTCATCAAGTCAAGTTCCCTGAGAAAGATAACATATAATCCTTAGGCATAGTCAATTTTTATTATAGAGATAAATTACTTGGAGTTGAACATTAAGAACTTTAGGTAGATAAATCACACAAAGAAAACAGTGACTTATATCCCGTTCTTGCTTAAATAGTTACACTTTGTAAGTTAAGACAGATACACCTCAACACTTGCAGTTTTTATCAATTGGCAAACGGGACAAACATTGATAAATCCATCACAATCCTTACACAAGCACAGGTGCCTACAAGGCATCAACAACATAGAAACTGCCTTTGCCTTGCAAGCTCTGCAAGTCAGATTCTCTGCATCTTGGTATCTCTTGTGAGTAGAGTTTATAGGCGCACCCTGTATGTTTAGGAAGTTATTAGGATCTATATACGAGGCATCATCATCAACTTCACTATCTCCAAACCCTTCCTTCCCTTGTTCAGCACCTTGTGAAATTGCCTGCTGTAGGTTGTTCCTTAATGCATTCACAACTGACTCATTATACTTTGCTCTGTAATGCCAGCTCTGTGCTTCAATAGCCACCTGCTTTATTCTTTCTGCCAGCTCCCTGTTTTTCCGGTTCATGTTTTCTATCTCCACATCTTTTTCCTTTAGCTTTGCACTAATACCTTTCTCAATGGAGGAAAGGAGAGCAGTCATGTGTTTTTGCTTCATGTCTCTCACCCCCTTTGACAAATGTTCCTTCTGTGAAAAAGTAATTGGAATAGCATTTCAGAAGACCACGAACTAAGAATTAAATAACTGATAATTCCATCATTAAAGTATAGCGTCTAGTTCATATATCTTTGTGCAATAGAAGAAACAATCATTCAAAACATTTTCATCACAATATCTTCATCACCCTTAATCAAATATTTAAGCATTTCGGATGAAGTGTTCAAAAAGTAATGGTTCTTCAAAAGAGCTATTCCTAATCAACTACAATGACTGGACAAACATGCCTGCAATTTCTACCCAAAAAGATTTAGTGGTGTACTCGTAGAAAAAACAACACACTAGGAGCAAATTGATAAAGGAAAACGTAAAGCATCTACTCATAAGATGAAATAATGTTCTTATTTCCCCTCTTTTCCTATTGAATTAAGCCACATGCCAGTCCTTCATACCCTTCTGATCAACAGAAACATTTTGAACGTAAATCATTTGTACTGCCCACAAACATCACATAAAATGAAAAGGCAAATAGGTATCTTCATGTATTACCTGAAGTTTGATATAATGATCCAACTCTTCTTGCTGCCTATCAAGCTCAGTTCTGATATTATCACCAAGAGACAGTATGATAGACGGTGTGGCAGTCATGCTGCCACTAGCAGAAGTAACAGATGAGTTATGCTCATCATTGTCATATGAAAGTCTCAATCCTGTTGACACAGGGTTGGGATTTTGAATATTTGCTAATCGATCAGCATCCTTTTGATTGACATTGTAATTTAAGGAAATCTGAAGTCTTTGTTTTGACATATCATCCATTTCCTTGCTGCGTTTATTAGGCTGAATCATGGAGCTGACATGCTCATTTCCGAAATAATTAACTGGGTCAACACTACATCCGGCTTGTACTGCAAGAGATATTGCTTGACTATCATTCAGTGATAAGGTAAAAACTACGGATAAAATACTAAAGATATGAAAGAACATACAAACAATTTACATGGTAGTTTAAGGAACTGCATTAAATGATAAATTGAAACAAATATGTAATAATTTCTAAATTTACAACACAGAAAGGGAATTTCAGTGCTTGCAATCACAAGTATACTCGACCAGTAGCTCGCTGGTCAAACACAGAACAAGATAAGGAACTGCATTTAAATGATATGAAAGGACATACAGATAATTTACATGGCAGTTTAAGGAACTGCATTAAATGATAAATTGAAACAAATATGTAATAATTTATAAATTTACAACACAGAAAGGGAAATTCAGTGCTAGCAATGACAAGTATACTCAATCAGTAGCTTGCTGGTCAAACACAGTACAAGATACAAGCAAAGAAAAGGTACCCCTAATTCCCAGAAAAATAAGTTTCACGCCAACGACCATTACCATTTGTGCTTCAAAACAAAAACGTAAGAGAAAGAATGCAGGATAAGTAGGTACTCATATTGTCAGCATTGATTATGTCAGACAAAATTAGGTGTGACATGCAAGCAATTGAAACACACAAAACGTACATAAAAGCAAAAACCAATACAAGTTCATAACCCAATCTATCACAGTAAAACAAAGGAAAGGATATGATATAAACGTGCCCATTAATAACAGCAACAAGAGGATTGAATTATTGAAGTACAAGAAGAAAGAAAGCAGAAATTGAGTAAAACTATTAAACCAGAAAAATATACTCATAAAAAACGTTAAGGTCATTAAAACGGAGCTACCCTGTTTAACAACCACATTCAAAAGATTCAGTGGAAAAGTTTAGTTACATGAGAAAAGGAAAGAGAACTTACAGTTTCCAAACAACTGTAGCTGATTTGATGCATTAGTTTGATGCCGAAATTGAGTCTCATCCAAGAAAACAGGAAGCAAGCGATTTCCATTGTTGCCTCCAAACATTATCGCCGGATATGTGCTTGCCTACCTCAAGTATGTACCCTTGAAAGAATATTAATGAAGCTACCGATGATTATCTAGAAGAAAAGGGTAAAGGAAAAACTCAGCAATAACTTTGAATAAAAGTTAACATCAAATATAACAACACCGAAAACTACATCAGTTCAATACTTTGTGCTATTTGGCTTGTAACGGTAGGAGAGTTTATGGTCTAATGAAGCATAACTATAAGTCGGTTTTGATATGATGATACTTGGTAAATATTTTCTATCTTCTACTTGTCAGGTAATTTAGTGAAAAAGAACAAAATCAATATACAAATGTATCTACATGTTCAAACAAAAACATTAAAATAGACAAATTTCATCTCAAGTTTTAGTTGCATATATTTATAAACTAATGTTTGGGTAGAAACAAAAGTTAATTGTTCAGCATTTAGTGCAAATGTGGCAGAATAAAATATTTGATGATAAAATAAATATTGACTTTCAGTTATATCTAGGTGAAATCCTTTTGCAAATAGAAAGGGAAAAATTAGTTAGAACACAAGCAACTCATAAAATTAATCATATACTTCTTAAGATTAAAATCTAAAGTTCCAAAGCAGTTGTTTGCAAGTTCAGTAATACCAAGTAAATTGATTTGTAGTGAAGATAAGTACAACTAATCATACACTACTCAAGCTTTTTTTTGGTGTTTCTTCTGCTTAGAAGCAGAAACTTTGCCAAACACAGTTTCAAAGTAGCTTGACAAATTTAGTTTGTTTAGCGAAGTAAAGACCAAACCATCAACTAAAAGAGTTCTGCTTTTAATAAGTTAAAAAAAGAGGAAAGGCTAAACACTCCCCTAGTGAAATATTGAGGAGCAATATGAAGGTTATATATCTTCACTTTCATGCATTCAGTATACATACTCTCGTAAGAATGCATACATTCCATGGAAGCAAATGTTGAGTTTCAAACAATAACAAGTTTTAGAGTTCAACAAAATCGTAAATTGAGTTTCAATAGCAATAGCCTTGTCCCACTAATAGAGGCTGGATACATGGATCAAAAAATATCATGGGTGCTTAGTTAAAAACTAAACTATCAAGTACGTTATTCACCATGAAATCCCTTTTAATTTGTCCAATGTCCTTTTTGATCTCTCTTTACTGCTCATGGGGCTAGAAATCATGTCATCTACTCTCCTCACCAATGCCTCGAGTGGACTTCTTCGCATACCGAATTTCTATCTTCTTTTCCTCAATAAGTTATGCTAATATCTCTTCGTAATCATTCATTCCTTATCTTGTCCTTCCTTCAGTGGCCACACATCCATCTTCACTCCACCTATGGTCTCATAAGCTAGACCCAAGCTCGAATAAAGGAGAACAGTTATGTTAAGCTCTCAACAGGAAGCTTAAAACTTGTTGAAACCCCAATCATGGATCACTCAAGGAAGACATATTCACTATCAATCATAAATAAAAACAGTTCAACAGTAGGTGTCTGACCTCCAACAACAATATCTCTGAACTGAGACCTAATATTCACTTAAATAATCACATAAAGCACCTAGGGAAGCCATTCTTATGCAGAATCATATTTGAGAAAATGATTGAATGCCCAGCAATTGTTATATAACCAAATTATAATAATAAGAAAAAAAGGATAGAAGTACTACAATGTTATAATGAATTCCCCAAAAAAAAAATAATAATAATGAATAGATTTTTCCTACATCATCAGTTGAGTAGTTTGGAAAACGGCAAAGAAAATATATATTATCCCCTAGGCATATATATTCTTCTTCCCATTTTTTTCTGTACAATAGAGAAAAAATGACCTTGCTTCAGTTTCAACAAAGGAAACCATGGACTTGTCAAATAAATCTGAAGGATATTCATTAGAATTTGATTGCATCAAACGAATTGGCAAGACAAAAGAGTAATCAAAACTGAATATCCAGTCAGCAGATAAGCCAAACAACCTAGACGAACATCATATTTATTAAGTGGTTATAAACATGAAAGCACAACAACATTTCACTCAGATCAATAACAACTTAAAAAAAATCAATGGAAAACTGATTAAATCCTGACATACATAACAGAACACGACAACAACAGATTATTATCTTCGGTTCAGAACATCTTTGTGTTGGTCAGAAGAGGGAAAATGGAAAGCTGCAACGCAACCGACTATCGACATAGCAAATCAGATACTATAGTCTAGAAAGTCAAAAGCTTTGAGACATCAAAAGATGGTAGATCAATTCAAATAAAAACCCAGAACATACCTTGAGATGGGAACGTTTTACAAGAAAGAAAAAAAAAAGATCAGGATGATACAGACACAAAAATAAGGATGGAACAAAAGGGTGACAGAGAGGAAGAAGAAGAGGGTAAGAGATCTAAAATGAAAGATTACGGAAAGTGGATGGATGAATGATGAGAGTTATGAATAGAATATAGGAAGGAGTGGGTGTTGCATAAGAAATGGAGACAACTATTATTAATTTGTGGGATTTTTTATGGTCTGAAAAAATATTAAAATATTTATATTCAATAAAGTATATTTACATTTTTATGATATATTTACGAACATACATTCATAAATCTTTACCTTACTATTTATTACGTTTTTTGCTATTTATTTAGAATTAAATAATTTATTATCAGAAAGACATGAAAACATTTTTATGTTGGTATTTTAAACTAATTTACAATATTCATATTCAAAAAATTATATTTAACAATTTTATGATGTGTTCATGAATATACAGTAAAAAAATATTCAATTTATATGTTTTTTTACTGTTTTATTATGTCATTAATATGAAAGAGATCTTTAATTTATTACTTATGTTTTTTATTTATTTACTTAAAAGTAACATGATATGGATTGATGTTTTATGATGAAATTTTTGTTTTGAAACAGTTATTAAAAGTAAGATAACAACTTTCAAATAAAGGTAAAAAATAAATATGTATTTTATAAGTTTGGTTTTGGTGGTTAACCTTGATATAACAAGTCATTTAAACTATACACATTTTTATTATTCTAGTTTTCAGAAAATCAATTTTACTTTTATTATATAGTATATTATTTATAATTTTTCTATAGAAAATTATATTTTATTAATTTAATTGCTAAATAATAAGTTTATGTCCTTATAATTGTTTATATTAATCTTTGCTAAAATTAAATAATAATAATATAATTAAATTATTGAATATTTTAATATATTTTAAAATATATATTTTCCATTAGTTTTAATTTAAACAAATAAGATACAAAATAATTTTGCACTAATTCAAGATCACATATTTTATACATAATATATAATTTTAAATTAATGTAAAATTATATAATTTTTATGTACGTATGTTTTATGTACATATGTTTTATGTACACATGTATATGTTATTTTTTAATGATAATAAAATGTAAAAATTTTAAAAATGGTATTTCGTAAATGTTAGTGATTTAAAAATAAAAATTATTATTTTAATAATAAAAAGTTTTAATTTAATAATTTTGTAAAGAATGAGTTTTATTATTTTAAAACGCATCATATTTTGAAAAATTATTTTTCTAAAGTTTTTTTATTTTTTTTTAAAAGTTCTTCTTTCATACTCGTCTGATTGAAAAAGTGATGAGACCATTGTTATAATATATTGTAATTATTGCAAAAGAATGAAGGTTTGTAACTAATTTACAACGTTCATATTTTTTAATAGACAAACAATAATATTTATGCCAAAATTCAAATTCTTAAAGGTGAATTAATTTTTAACTTTAATAATTTATGATTTTTAATTTTTTTTATTTATTTTATTCTTTCTTAACTATATAAATAGATAATTGTTTACTTATTCTAAAACACACCAAAAACTAGTCTTTCTCATTCTTCTCTCTTTTTAGTTCCATCCTCTTTTTCTCTTCTAGAATTATTTTAGGTTATTCTTATACTCTGTTTAGAGTTTCTTGCCAGTTCTCAAATCCTTCAAAATTCTGAAAAGTTCATGTTGTATCTTGGGGGACTTGCGCAATACATTGTGGATAAGTCCTTAAGGACAATGAAACTACAAGCCTCAGGAAATACTGTTTTGTCAGCCTTTTACAACAATGTTAAGGACTTATGGCTGACATCAACAACATGCCTTCGGAGAGCCAAACTATTGTTTCCGGAACCCAGACGCCCTTTACAAAATCACTTCCGGAATTGTCAAAAGTCAAGGATTTTACTTTGGACAGAACTTCTGGTGTTGGCAAGAACTCGTGTCCACCCTTCTAGACATGTATGGAGTTGTTGTTGCTCTCACAAGGTACGTACACAAATCTGGTCACAAAAAGGAAAATAATTTTCTTAAATCTCGTCCCAATGAATTTAAACCCACATGGCGTAAAGTAAGAAACGACAATCCTTCTAGGACAAATATAGTCAAAGGAGATGACAAATGTGAGCAAGTGGGTGGTAGACTCTAGTGCTACCAGGCATATTTGTGCAAATAGAAGTGTCTTTACCTCTTACACTAGTGTAGGAGATGGAGAAGAGCATGTCTACCTTGGGGATTCCAAGACCACTCTAGTAAGCTCACATTTGGAAAGACTCTGGCCTTGAGTGATGTGCTACATGTGTCACCAATCAAAGTTAATTTAATCTTTGTAGTACTATTGGGAGAGGTGGGGTTAAAGTGTCATTTGAGTCTAGCAAGATCATTATGGCAAAAAATAATGTTTTCATGGGGAAAAGATATTGTGATCAAGGACTCTTCATACTGAATGTTTTTGAATATATAAATGAATCAAGTACTTCTGCTTATATTGTTGACTCGTATGATATTGATGAAGGTTGAAAAACAGTTATTTTCATATGTCAAATTGGACCTAATTACGCCCTTTACTACTTGGAATGAGCCTAGAATCAAGCAAAACTCAATAAATGAGTCTGTAGAGAGTCAAAAGTTGTTTTTAGCGATTTTATGCTTGTTTTGCATTGTTTTGTAGCTATTTTTGAGAAAGTGAAAAATGGAGTTAAAGATACAGGTCGTTGACTCAAGAAAAGAGCATAAAAATGAAGATTTGAAGAGTTGACGCACCGCCCGGCGGCACACTTAAACCGTCGGGCGGTCCAGGACGAGGAGTAGGCATGGCGATTGACGTTGGGCGGTTCTGAGGGAAACCGTCGGGTGGTGACGATTGCCGCCAGGCGGTTTGGAGGATTGTGGCAAACCGCCGGGCGACACACTTAAACCGTCGGGCGGTGGCTCGCTTGGCTTGGGCCTGTTTTCTTATGTGCTCATCACCTATATATACCCCTACTGCGAATTCAGAGTCATTCTTTTGACAGGGGAGAACGACCAGACCTAATTTTGCTCTCTGGAGAGGATTTCTTGGATGCTTAGGCTCCTTTTCATCTTTTCTAGGGTTTGCTCTTCCATCTTTCTTCCATTTTTCATCTAGTCTCATCATGTCTATGGTGAACTAAACCCTATTGTTGTTGGGGGAAGCAATGTAATCTTTTGATACTCTCTTTTATTGAAACTCTTGATTATTTATATGGTCTCCATATGTTTTGATTGATAATTGTTGGTTTATCATCTATGCTTAAGGCCTTTATCGTTTAACTCATTCGGTAACTGATGTTTGTCTTTATTGATATGGGGACGTACAACAATGACATGAACTGATGAGTAATCTCTTGATTTTGCAATACCACCTAGGGATAGGGGTAGGACGATCAGTTGCGCTAACTTTTGTTTATAATGCGGTATTAATTACTAGGGGAGGCTAGGGATAGCAAGCCAGTAGTTAATATTAGGCCTTTTTCGCCGAGGGATCGGGTTAAGGGGAGGCTAAGAAAGTCGCATAACGATTAATTAATCAAACTAATATTCAAGAGGAGTAGATAAGAGAGAGAGGATTAGATGAAATTGTGAACCCCCAACAACATCCATCCATCCATTGTTTTCTTTTGTTAATTGAATCAACTTTATTTTGCATGTTAATATTTTTGTTCTCAAATCCAATTTATTAATTTTTATTTTCAAGTCTTATTATTTTAATTCACGCGAAAGAGAAAGCCATTCGAGTCTCTTGGGAAAATGATACTTGGTCTTACCATTTATATTACTTGTACGATTTGGTACACTTGCCAATTTGTCAACAAGTTTTTGGCGCCGTTGCCAAGGACTCGAGGTTTATTTTTCTAGTAGTGTGAATTGATTGAATTTGACTTGGTTATAATTATTTTTGTTTAATTGTGTTTTGTTTTATTTTTCTGTAAAAGTGCTTTTAGGGTGTGTTTCTTGTGTATGCAGGAAACAATACATACTAGAAGCAGGAAAAACCAACAACCGCTGTTAAAAGGTTTACCATACGAGAGGAGAAAGAGACGTTCCTCACGTGAGAGATCTCTTTCTCTAGAAGCTACTTCGCATTCTTCACTTAAGACTTGTACACCAGAGCTTGAGGAGATGGCCAACCAACCTCCTCCTAGACGCACTTTGGGGGACGCCGCTAATACAGTTGGCCCCCTGAACTTTAATAGCATTGCAGTTCCAGCAGACAATACAGCCAGCATGGTGATGAGTCCGACGCTCATCATATTAGTCCAGAACAACCAATTCCATGGGTTGTCAAATGAAAATCCTTACAAGCATTTGACGACCTTTGGTGAAATTTGCAACATAGTAAAGATAACTGCAGTGACGGACGATAGAGTCAAACTTAGTTTATTTCCTTTCTCTCTTGGAGGAAACGCAAAAGACTGGTTGAATTCTTTCCCGAAAGGAACATTCAGGACATGGGAAGCAGTGGTCCAACAATTTATTACTAAATTATTCCCACCACGAAAAATTAATCAAGGGAAGCTGAAGATCTCTTCTTTCAAACAGGGGATGGAGGAAACGCTTGGGCAAGCATGGGATAGATTCAAAGGCTTACTGAGGGCGACCCAGTTCATGGGTTTGATAAAACTTCATACTTGCTCGCGTTCCTTGGAGGTTTGCGCGCTCATTCCAAAATGATGATAGACGCCTCAGCTGGAGGCAGTATTAATAGAAAAACAGAAGATGAGGCGTACAATTTGATAGAAGAGATGGCTTTAAACGAAGTGTCGCAAAGTGAAAGGGGCACGCAAAAAGGAGGACTCCTACATCTTCCTACCGAAGACGCTGCAGCCGCACAGAATCACCTCCTCAGCCAGAAATTGGACAAGTTGACAAAGATCATCTCCGAACTTCCTCGGGAACTTAGAAATATCTCTCAAGCTCAACAACTTTGCGATTTATGTGGTGGTGACCATATTAATGGTCAATGTGCTTTTACGGAAGAGATGTAGCAGGACGTGAACTACATGGGGGCCCAATTTCAGTACAAGTAGGGAAATTTCAACCAAGGTAATTGATAACTCTCCAAATTTACATATTTTTCTGTGTTTAGAGAGTCTTTCTTAGCTTCTATTTGTTCTTAATTGTATAGAATTAGTATAATTTTAGATTTTTCTTTTAAATCTGTAGAATTGTAAAATTTTAGTTAATTAGGAAATTAATCTTTTTAGTTAATTAGTTAAAATTTTAGTTAGATTTTAGGTATATTTTGTAGAATTTATATATAATTAGGAAACTAATCTTGTTCTTTAATAAAAAAATCTTTTGATAAAAAATATATTTCTTTTAAATTGATAAATCTCGTTCTCTTTTCTTTAATTTCTGATTTCTTTTTCTTTCTTTGTGGTAGATTGGATGGTGGGGCTGTTTTGAAGACTTGGGCCATGGCTGCTACATATGGAGAAAGTTGATATCAATTGAAGAAGAATGGGCCACTCTTGGTTTAGTGAAGCTGATTTATGTGCTGATTTGGGCCACCTGCGCAACCCACTGATCAAAAAGCCGTTGCCACACTTGGAGCACTGCTATTGTTGTTTCTTATTGTGCCATTGCATTTGGAATCAATTGTAGGCCACTATTGGACAAATTAAATTGCAATTGGGCCACTGCTGAAATTAGATTTGGGCCTGCGTCTTAGTGTGACGACGCCGTTTTGATGGCTGAAGAGCTTTGCAGGGTCTTGGGTCGCATAGCTCATTTGAGAGAAACACTTTCTCGAGCACTTTCATTTGGAGAGAAAGATACCCAAGAGCTAGGGCAGAGCGCGAGAGAAATAGAAC
>NW_014543608.1:31762-40751 GCF_000741045.1 Vigna radiata var. radiata | reverse complement strand
GCGAGTCCTAGGATTGATATTCTGGTCATCCCTATGCTACATTAGTGGGGACCAGTACTTTGTTCTCTTTTTGTGCGACCAAAACGAGTTTAACAAATGGCGCCGTTGCCGGGGATTCGACGAGTTAAGTTTTAAAGTGTTAGGTTAGTCTTGTTTAGGTTTGTTTTCTTGATTGAATTTCTGTTTCATGTGCATATTTGTTTCTTTTTAGTTTAGGATCTGTTTGTTCTTTTTGCATATTTGTTTTTTGTATATTAGGATCTGTTTTTGCATTGTAGCATTTGTGAATATTGTTTTTTTAAGTCTGTGATTTGTGTTGGTCTTTGATTTTTAATTCTGGAAGATGTCTCGGTGGTTTATTTTTCTAGTTACTGTGTGCTTGATTGGCAAATTCTTTTAGAAGGTTTAGGCTGAGTGTGTTCTGCCAAACCTTGGGGAATTAGTGAGTTTAGCTTGGGGTAGTTTTAGTGGTCTGAGAGAACTATATTTGGGTTGTTTAGTAAGACTTTTCCTATGGAGAAGTCCATGAGAGATCTGGCCAACCAAGAAATGGGTCATGAGCTGATGTGCACCCATTTACCTCTAGAGCAGAATGCATCTGGAGTTGAGCTTAAGCCTGGGTTCATAAAGCTGCTGCCCACCTTCCATGGATGGGAGCATGAGGACCCTCATCAACATATTAGAGAATTTATTCTGGTGTGTTCTTCCATAAAACCATCTAGAGCTGCTGAAGAATTGGTTATGATGAAGGCCTTCCCCTTATCCCTGCAAGACAATGCTAGGTATTGGATGATTTACCAGCAGCAGCCTTTTAGAAGTTGGAAAGAGATGCAACTTAGATTCTTGAATAGATTTTTTCTGGCATCAAGAGTATCATACTTTAGGAGGCAGATCTGTACCATTGAGCAAGGGCAGAATGAAAGTTTGGCTGATTTTTTGGACAAATTTAATCAATTATGCCTCATGTGCCCAAATCATCAGCTGCAGGATTCTTTGCTCCTTACATACTTCTATGAAGGTCTGCTGAAAAGGGAAAGAATGTTGGTTGATGTGGCTGCTGGAGGGTCCTTAATGAATAAAACTCCAGCTGAAGCAAGACAACTATTGAGTAATATGGCTGAATGCTCCTATCAAGGATCTTTGTACAATACAGTTGCTGTAACTGTATCAGAAATTGGGGCAGAATCCAAGGACTTAAGGGAATTGACTCAAGTGATGTCCAAACTGGTGGAAAAAGTGATGTTGTTGAACCAGGAACCTTCTAAAGAGAAGATGACAACATCAGAGGTGTTAGACTGGTCTAAGAACACTATAAATGTAACTTATGATTCAACAACCAATAATTGGAAAGGGAACTGAAGCACAGTGAACTTGCAGGGGCCTCAACAAAATTCTTGGGAGAGTGAACAGTTAGCTGGCTGTATTGAAGAGGATAAAAAAAGCAGTGTAACAGTGGATGTGAAGATGCTGTCAGCCAATCAAAAAGAGGTGAAATCAAACATGACTGCCAGTACCAATGTAGTCATATTAAGGAGTGGAAAAGAGTTGCATGCTTCAATAGGGAAAGAAAAAAATGTCGAGGATGAGCAGCAGCCAGAAATCATAGTTGAACCACCCTTCCCAGTTAAATCTGCACCTGCAGGAAAGAAATTGGAAACTGATGTTGAGTTATTGAAGATTTTTCAGAAAGTTGAAATTAATATGCCTCTGCTGGAAGCAATCAAACAGGTGCCTAAATATGCTAAGTTCCTTAAAGAGGTGTGCACCTATAAAAGAGGACTGTGGAGGCCAATAATCAAGAATATTTCTACTGTTTCCAAGTTGGAGCTGCCACTTAAACATAGTGATCCAGGGCATTTTACCATCCCATGCACCATTGGTGAACTTACCATTGCAAATGCTTTAGTAGACTTGGGAGCATTTATAAATGTAATGCCCAGTTCTGTTTACAAGGCTCTACACTTGAGGAAATTAAAGCCTACATCTGTTATCATCCAGCTAGCCAATAGAAGCACTACAAAACCATTAGGCATTGTAGAGGATATGTTGGTGAGGGTAAACCAGTTAATGTTCCCAGCAGACTTCTATGTTTTAGAAATGGAGGGTGAGGATTCAAGGCAAAGTCCTACATTGATTTTGGGGAGACCATTTTTGATGACAGCAAAAACCATTATCAATGTGCATGAAGGACATTTAACTATGGAGTTTGGAGACACCCAAATCAGATTTAACATTTTTGAAGCCATGAGTCATCCTCTTGAAAACCATTCTGACTTGTTCAGTTATTCAGAAACTGGTTATAATAAATTGGAGCTTTTGGAGTAATCTGATTTGGACATAGTAGAGGGAGAATTGTAATATGAATTCTGCACCTGGGTTGAAGAAAATTGCCTTGAAACAGTGGGATTACCAGCACCTGATGAGGAGAATGAACTGGACATAGAAGGTGACTATAAAAAGAGAGAATCTGAGCAGGTTTATTCTGAGCTAGAAATTCTTATTCATCTCTCTGAGGTTCAAGTAAATTTTGATGCTTTTGAATTGTTAAAACTTGAAACCATAAAGCCTGTTCTGGATTTTGTTATTGATATGCCTGTGCACACTCATGTTATGGATTCACTGTATTCTCTTGAGCACCTAAACATCTCTTTTGTTGTTCATAAATTGTGTACTGATCTTGACTGTGTTGAGTATGATAACTTTGATGATGCAGCCGCTAACTTGAAGATTGGTAAGATAATTTTAAATGAGCCAGCACATGTTTCTTCTGAACTTGAGACTCTAGTTGTTTTCCCTGATGTGCTGATGAGTCAATATTTTATTGATTTTACTTAGTTTATTGTGCTAGAATTAATCAGGGAATTGTGCTTAATTGTCTGGTATTTTCCCGTTTCTGCTAATTGTGCTTAATTTGACCGGAAATTCTAATTTTAATTAATTTGGATTTTCTGAGCTAATTATTTGCATTATTATTTTCAGGAAAATTTTGGAAACACAATTTGGGGCATTGGGAAGGACACAAAATAAATTCAAGACTCTCAAATTAGACATTTTAAATTTTAGTTTATTGTAATTTTAACTGTCTAAACTTTTTGGACAAACCTTTGCACATGGGGCCATTGTTAAAAAATTGTGAAGGGCCCAAAATTGTAGGACACCTACCCTAGGGTTTTTAGGGTGGACCCCACCCATTTTTATGAGGACACATGGTCCTAGGAATCACAACATTCCTTTGAGCCGTCACTTTTTGAAAAGCACCATTCACTCTCGGCAGAACTCTCTCGGCTGGGCTTTGGAATTTTTTTTCTCTTAGCTTATGCAATGTTAACGGTGATTGATTTTGGATGAGTGGAGATATATAATTTATTTCTTTGATTTTCGTTCGCATTTGAAAGCTTCCATACATTGCAGATTTTACAAAATAGCATAACTGCCACGGGTTTTGCAAGGGTTAGAAAACCTTTTATTTTAATATCTTGTGGATGAAAAAGAATTAGATGGGAAGTCGCAGCAGCTATCTTGTGCAGTAGAGATCACATTTTGCTTCCTTTCTTTTAGCATTTAAAGAGCACATTTCATTAAGGGTGATGGGATGGGACGTACCTAGAGTTGGTAACTGGATGGATAGCATTTATTTCCTTTATTTCTTTGATAAAGTAACTAGAAAATTGGAATGATGAGGATTGACTTCTAATGTTTTCTTTTCTCTGAATGCAATGTCCGATGCTTAATTCCTTTGAGCCATTTACTTTTCATGTGGAGAGGACACGGTGTTGATTCTCGAGCAAGGGTGTAGCATTTCTTTGATGAATAAAAAAAATGGATTAAGTGAGAGTTTATGGTGATGGGACGTTCCAAGAGCTTTGCATCAATTTATTTACTTTTCTTTTGGAATGAAGTAGATTAAATGGGATTAGGTGAGTAGTGTACGGTGAGTGTTAGTTTTCTTTTAGATTAAGTAGCATTCATTTTCTTATTTTACTTGAACAAGGTTTTATCATTTAGTTTATTGTAGCATAGCTGTTACGGTTTTGATGCTGGAAGGAGAGTAGGCTTTTATTTATTTACATGGCATGATAGATGACCTAGGTAGAAGTAGGTGTACGATTTGCTTTTTTGTGTTTTGGCAAATTCATTGCAATTGAAAAAGAGTGCAACCGTCCCACACTTTATTGCCAATCACATGGGTTTCATTTTCTTTCAACTTAGAAGCAAAGGAAGTCTCGGCAAGGTGATTTTGTAGAAGAAGAAAAGTAATTTTTTTTGCTTCATGGTAGCAAGGCAATTTTACGTTAACCTTTGGGAAGAGAGAGGAATTAATTTTCTTCACCTTGAAGCTTTGGGAGGTCACGGCCAAAAGGGTCCTTTAGGCCATTTTGCAAATTTAATTTCATTTGGTAGATGCCATAGGTTAATTTGGTTAATTGCTAAAAGTAATTTGTGTTGGTTGTTTCTTTTGCTTTAATTTAATTTTACATAGTAGGTTGAGTTGCCTTTCATCTCTTTAATTTAGTATTGCATTCTAATAATTTTAACTGTGCTAGAAAATTGTCTATGTAATGTTGGGACTTGGCATTTTCACCCTCTTTGATGCTTTATATGATGTTCGAATGTGTTTAATTTTTATTTTTAATTTCGTCAGTTGCATTCACATAACCACTTTCAACCCCCCCATTACGTGTTAGACTTAATTCTCGAACCGCAAAATTGGTCCTCGAGAGACGACCTAGGAGTCACTTCCTAGCTGTACTGCATTTCTCGTATGCAATCAAACTTGTATGGGCCGCGACACCCATCATGTGCCAATGCATTTGAATACCTTTGATATGCTGCACATTGATTGTATAGAGTCTATGACTGAAACTGATGCAGTTTGGTATGATCATTCCAAATTTCTTGATTCAGTTTTAGCCATTGAACCTATGAATATGAAGGCTGTTATTCTTGACTCAACCATGAACATAGATGATTGCTTGGATGTGAATGAACTTTTGCATGATAATATCTTTGAATTGAGTCTTGATTATGTTGTAGACTCATATGTTAGTGCTGATTTTTCTATAGAAAGTGTGAAAACTGAAGATATATTAGACTTAGGATTAAGCTTTGATCTTACACAATTTTCTGAATATTTTAAATGTAGCTGTGAATCTGGTTCTTGCTCCATTTGTGTTGAAATTAATGATGTGATACAACCAGATTCCAAGCCTATAACAGATGCTAACTGTGAGTTTCATGGTCAGGTTGCAAAGATAAATGAAAATGCAGGTGCTAAAGTCATTGAGGAATCCATAGTTGATGAAAAAGATTGCATTGCTACTGCTTTGAGCAAGCCAGAGGTTTTTACCCCAATTGCAAACACTCAACAGCTGCCAGTGGAAGAAGAGCTGCCGCTACTACAACAGTTTGATTGGAAGAGTGAGAAGCAGAACCTGACAACTGAGAGAGCAATGCTACTCCAACCAGGTCATCTGCAGAAGCAAATTGACACAGCCAGGGAGTTGCTGCAAGGAGTGATTGAGTGCATGAATAGAAAACTGATAAGCTCTTTCCTGTCTTTTCTTTTTCATAGTTTTAAAAATTTTCTAGTAGATGGAATAGTAATAGATAGTATAGTAAATAACATGATAGTAAATATGTTGTTCTATATAAAAATTAAAAAGATCAATTTTGACTTGTGGCCTATTTGAATACATTTTCTTTTCATGGTAGGTTTATAGTTTTAGTTTTCTTTTTCTAGCTTTGTTCTTGTATATGTTGTATTCTTTTGAGTTAAGTTTTCTTACTCTTGTTATATACATTGTCTTGTTAAATTTTAATACTTTTCAATCCAGTTTTGCATAATTGTGTCCTGATTGATCTGTAAATATGTTTGTGTTGTTGTAGGAAGCCTTACCCACTCACACATTGAGGGCAATGTGCCTCTTAAGTGTGGGGGTGGGAAGGTATAGATGTAAAAGTCTTGTTCTATTGTAAATAACTCTGTTTGGCATCTGTTTCTACAGTAAAATAGGGGTAAATTTTTTTTTCTAAACTGTTTTTTTTCCTTAGTTAGGTCTGGTTTGGTTTAAAATGCTTAGTGTAGTTTACTATTCTTGTTCTAATATGTAAATACCTTTTATGATATGTTTTAGGCTGTAAATAGGAATTAGTTTAGGATTGACTTTGTTGATAATTGTTCTTAGGTCTAAAGTTCTTCCTTTCATTTTGAGCTTAGGTTCTTTTCTTTTCCTGTTTCTTTTGTCTCTTCTTTTTTCTCAGTTACTTGTTCTGTTTTAAGCTTTTAATCACTTACTTGTTCTGTTTTTAGTTTCATGCTTTGTTTTGAGTTTTCAAGTAGGATTACTTTCATAATTAGGTTTTATTTTTTCATTTTCCTTGTTCTAAACCTGTTTTGGCTTTCTTTTTGTCAATTCTTTGTTTTGGTTAATCTTTCTTTGTTTACATAGCTTATAGGAATAATTTAGGTTTATATTATGATCTTTATTGAGTTGCTTAAATTTCTTTTCATTAGTTAGGTTCTGTTTGTAGTCTCTTGTTAGAACTTCCTTTAAGTTTTTCTTGTTTTAGTTTCTTTTTTCTCATACCATTCTGTTTTGCTTGATTTAGATTTTGTTTAAGTTCATTGTTCAGGTATCTTTTGTTTCTTTAGTATAGGTTATTTCTTTTTCTTTTTGCGGTTTTACTTTGTTTTACTTTGGGTAGGTTTTGTTGAGGCTGCATATTGTTCTGTTTTAGTCGTTGTATTTTGTATATACCTTAAGTAAATCTGTTAGGCATTTCTAGGATACTTTAGGTTATTCTTTTAGTTGTTGCTGTAAATAGAAATAATTGTAGGTTTCTTTCATTTCTTTGATTTCGTTTCCATACTTTAGCTTTTACAATAGGTTCTCTTTTGTCACATACTGTACAGTTGTAGCTTGTATAGATTGTAAATAGCTTTTAGATATTTCTAGGTTCTGTTAGGTTCTTTCTAGGTTTTGTTTCACAATTTTACTTAACTTTTTGCTGATTTACTTAACTTCTGAGCTGTGTTTCTTTAAGATAGATTGCCAATAGGTCTTTAGCTCTATATTTGAGTGAATGTATCTCTAGCAGTAATTTTTGCAGTTAGATCAATTCAAGTATGCAGTTTGAGCATGATAGTGAGTAGCAAGTTCAATTTTGACAAATTTTTAACCCTGGAGAGTTTTGGGCCAAATTTTTTCTTTCTAGTGTGATTGCATGCATGTATAGCCATAGTTCTGATTTTGTATTAATTCTCTTTGAGTGTGCTTGATCTTGGTAGAACTTTAGAGATGATCTAGGCCTTCTTTCTTCTTCCCATTCACTTACATTTCTTTCCATTGTACCCTCATTTGGGCCTTAGCTTTTTCTTTGCTTTCCATCCATTATAAACCATTTTCCTCATCAATAAACAACCTTGAGAGAATTGTGAGAATTAGGGATGATTTGGAACTCCAAAAGCAAGAAAAAAAAAATGAGGCCAGAGGTGAAATTGAAAAAAAAAAAAAAAGCTCTAAAAAGAAAAAGAAAATCTGATCTGGAAAGAGAAGAAAAAGAGTTATGAAAAGGAGAAAAATAGAAAATTGAATTGAAAAGAAAAACAAAAAGAAAGAAAAGAAAGAAAGAGAAAAATATAGATTCTGGCCAAGTTATGGGAAATACCTGCAGTGAGTTTCAAATTCTACCTTTTTTCTTGCATATTCTTTAACCCATTCCAGCTTCTATTTCACAATTCTCTAACCCGTTCCAGATTTCTTTCTCATCCATCTACCCTTTCCATTCTCCACTACATTACAAGCCATGCAAGTCCTAGTGATTTAGAGTTACCATGATTCAAGCAATGTCAACTAGAGTTTTTCCAAAGTTAAGAATTGTGGTTCATCATGACATGTGGAGTGAAATAGGCTGATCTTAAACACTTGAGTGAATTGAGTGCATACACTGCATCCTGTGAGGTTGAATTTGGGCTGCTACTTCTCTGAATTGTGATTTTCTGCTTCTTTTGGTTGAATCTTATTGTTCATTGCTGGCTAGAGTTGCTGAAACTTGGATTTGGAGTTGGTGATTCTGTTTGTGCAATTTTGATTAGAGAAACTAGCTAGTGTTGTGTAAATTAGCAGGGTTGAGTGAATTGTGATAGAGTCTTGTGTACCTTGTGTTCTTTTGAGTCTTGTCCTTTTTAGAATGAGTCTTTTGTTTTTGTTTTTCTTTTTAGTTGTCCCTGCCCAGGAGGGTAGTTCTTTAAGTGTGGGGGTATGATAACTCTCCAAATTTACATATTTTTCTGTATTTAGAGAGTCTTTCTTAGCTTCTATTTGTTCTTAATTGTATAGAATTAGTATAATTTTAGATTTTTCTTTTAAATCTGTAGAATTTTAAAATTTTAGTTAAAAATAGGGTTTTAGGTATATTTTGTAGAATTTGTATATAATTAGGAAATTAATCTTTTTCTTAAATAAAAAAATCTTTTGATAAAAAATATATTTCTTTTTAATTGATAAATCTCGTTCTCTTTTCTTTAATTTTTGATTTCTTTTTCTTTCTTTGTGGCAAATTGGATGGTTGGGCTGTTTTGAAGACTTGGGCCATGGCTCCTGCATATGGAGAAAGCTGATATCAATTGAAGAAGAATGGGCCACTCTTGGTTTAGTGAAGCTGATTTATGTGTTGATTTGGGCCACCTGCGCAGCCCACTGATTAAAAAGTTGTTGCCACACTTGGAGCACTGCTACTGCTGTTTCGTATTGTGCCACTACATTTGGAATCAATTGTAGGCCACTATTGGACAAATTAAATTGCAATTGGGCCATTGCTGAAATTAGATTGAGGCCTGCGTCTTAGTGTGACGACGCCGTTTTGATGGCTGAAGAGCTTTGCAGGGTCTTGGTTCGCATAGCTCATTTGAGAGAAACACTTTCTCGAGCACTTTCATTTGGAGAGAAAGATACCCAAGAGCTAGGGCAGAGCGCGAGAGAAATAGAAC
>NW_014543608.1:27560-30102 GCF_000741045.1 Vigna radiata var. radiata | reverse complement strand
GCGAGTCCTAGGATTGATATTCTGGTCATCCCTATGCTACATTAGTGGGGACCAGTACTTTGTTCTCTTTTTGTGCGACCAAAACGAGTTTAACAGTAATTCTAACCAAGGTTGGAAAAATCATCCAAGTATTGGGCAAAGCCAGAATATTTCTTCTGGACAAGGAGGAAACTTCCGTCAGCAACAACCGTTACCTCTGTGGCAGCAAGTGAGTAATTTGACTGAGTCTGTTAGGACCTTGAGTAGTCGATTTGATGACTTCTACAAAAGATATGAGCAGCAGGTGAATAGCAATCGGGCCAGTTTTAAATCACTAGAGTCACAGATTGGGCAACTGGCAACAAGAATAGAAATTACAAAGAAGAACCAGTTTAGGGCCAGCACTGAGGCTAATCCTAAGAGGGAATGCAAGATTATTACAAGCCAGGATGGTTGGGACGCAGACAGCCAAGATGGTTGGGACATAGACATTGAACCATTCCATGTGGTGAACAGTGAAGAGGAGGAGATGTTTATGGGTGAATTCTTTGAACCCATGAGCAGTGAAAAAGAAGATGATGAGAATTATAAGGAAGAAGAGGTTGGTGAAGAAAAAGAGGAAATGGGAACCAGAACTAATCATAATGGAGGCGAGAGAGAGATTTTCAACAGGATGACTGTGTTACCTAGAGAAAATAAGTAGAGTCCTCCTTATTCAGAAAGAATCAAATTTAACTGGGATGATGAAATTGAGCTTACTGATGAAGAAGAGGATCTTGTTGTTCAACCACAAAAGAGCAATTATCCTCCTAAGGCTAAAGATCTGGGGTGCCTAACACTGTTTTGTTCTCTGAATGATTTGGATGTGGAAGCTATGATAGAATCCGGATCTAGCATCAATTTAATACCCACAGAACTTTTGAAGGAAATCGGTGGTTTTGTGTTGAAACCCTCTGACTTGACTATAACAATGGCAGACGGTTCTAAAAAAGCGCCAGTGGGAATGGTGGAAAATGTTGTTGTGCGAGCATACTGCCTTGAGTTTTTAGCAGATTTCATTGTTATGGATGTTAAAACAGAGTAGGAGCATCCTGTAATTTTGGGGCGACCCTTCATAGCAACATCAAAGATGTTTATTGATGTTCATGATGGAAGAATAACGATGAGAGATTTGAATTATCTATTTCTCTATACTGGCCATGAAGGGGATGAGATCAAAACAGTAAAAAGAAAAACATTTGAGAAGCCAGAGATGAATGAGGAACAAGAAGAGAGCATAGCAGGTAATGATTATTATGACAGCTGTTGTGTTTTGCAGGTGCTTGAGGATAAAGGGAGAAGAACCATTCACCCAAAACCAAAAGAAGATTCATTCTTACCGGGGAGCAAAGTGAGATTTAAGAAAAAGGAATGGATAGTAAAGGAGCTGAAGGAAAAAGGAATGGTGGAAATTCAAAGACCATATTCAACAGTGATCAAGAAGGTGGACCGAAGAAAAGTGAGTCGATGGGACGATGAAGATCCCAACGTAAAGAAGAAGAGTTGAATTTGTTGGAAATCAAATTTTGTATTTTTAGAACAATTTTCTTTTTCGGTCTTTTGTTTTATTTTAGTTGGAACATGTACTTTTTGAATTGTTTGAACAATTTTTGGGTAGCATCCACTGAGGGATGCTACATTTTTGGTATCCACTGAAGGATATTTGGACGGTACACCTACTGATGGGTGGTGGAAGGAAGTGCACTTACTGACAAGTGCCAACCAGGTTTAGGTCAGGCTCGTGACGTTAAACAAGCGCTACTAGGAGGCAACCTAGAATTTCTTCTTTTACTCTTTGCAACTTAAATTCTTAGAATAGGTTGAATTTTTATTTTGGTGTGTACTCTTGGCTTTAACACTTGCTCTGAAAATGTTTGACTAATTGATGTGCATGATGGATCTATTTGATGATTATTTGATGTGGATGAAAATTGAGTTGCAATGCATGTTGATATCCAGGAAATAGTTGTGTGATGAATTTATGATTGTGGTCATGATGCTAGGCAGGATGTATGAATGAATTTTGTGTGAGAAAGAATGTGTGTGAGATTTTGAGCTCCAGAGTTTTTATTGTTGTATGCATTGTTCACAGGATAATATGGATGATATTGCCTTAATCTTGATGATCGATTGAATTGCATGTGAATGTCATATGATCAAGGCCATTTTTGAAAACCCTTCTCTAGCCAAATTTTCACCCAAAGTGCTTGAAATATTATACCCTTTTTGAACCTTAACCTTAAACAGTTGTGAACCCTTGTTTTGAAGTTCTTTACCTTGAGTTGGGATGAGTTTGATTGTATGTGATGAAAAGGTTCAAGTTTCGGGTTGTACAGGGGAAAATTGAAAAAGCAAGAAAAAAGGTATTTAGCTCAATTGTTGTGAAAAGAGAAAAATTAATGAGAAAAAGAAAAGAAAGAGAAGAAAAGCATGAAGATGAGCTCAATGAAAAAGAAAAGAAAAGGGAAGAAGTTGGGAATAAGAAATTTTGGTGAGAGAGTTGTGCTTAATTGTTGAATATTTT
>NW_014543608.1:15559-26460 GCF_000741045.1 Vigna radiata var. radiata | reverse complement strand
GGATAGCAAGCTAGTAGTTAATATTAGGCCCTTTTCGCCGAGGGATCGGGTTAAGGAGAGGCTAAGAAAGTCGCATAACGATTAACTAATCAAACTAATATTCAAGAGGAGTAGATAAGAGAGAGAGGATTAGATGAAATTGTGAACCCTCAACAACATCCATCCATCCATTGTTTTCTTTTGTCAATTGAACCAACTTTATTTTGCATGTTAATATTTTTGTTCTCAAATCCAATTTATTAATTTTTATTTTCAAGTCTTATTATTTTAATTCACGCGAAAGAGAAAGCCATTCGAGTCTCTTGGGAAAACGATACTTGGTCTTACCATTTATATTACTTGTACAATTTGGTACATTTGCTAATTTGTCAACAGATATATGGCATGCTAGATTAGAACATGTGAATTCCTCATATGTTTTGAAATTACAACGACTAGGATTGATTAATATGCATGATAAATAGAGTAGTAAGTGTGATATATGTGTAGAATCTAAAATGACAAAGAAAATATGTTTCTATAGAACGCTAAATTGAATTTTTAAGGTTAATTCATATTGATCTAGTTGATTTAAAAAAAAAAACCATGTCTATAGGAGGTAAAAATTATTTTGTGACCTTTATAGATGATTATTCTAGATACACCAAAGTTTATATAATCAAACATAAAGATGAAGCTTTTGATGTGTTTTTAACCTATAAAGCAAAAGTAGAAAATCAGTTGAGTAAGAAAATTAAAAGGATTATATCAGATAGAGGTGGTGAGTATGTTTTGTTTAATGACTATTGTGTTAAAGAAGAGATTATCCATGAAGTAACCCCACCATATTCACCCGAGTCTAATGGCGTAGCTGAGAGAAAAAAAAATAGAATCCTTAAGGAAATGATGAATGTTATGCTTGTTAATTTTGGTGCACCTGATAACTTTTGGGGAGAAGTCTTGTTTACTACATGTTTTTTACAAAATAAAATACCCCATAAGAAAACTGGTAAAACTTCTTATGAGTTGTGGAAAGGTTACCAACCTAACCTTAAATATCTAAGAGTGTACGGGTGCTTAGCTAAGATGATGTTACTTGATCCTAAGAAAAGGAAAATAGGTTCTAAAACCTCTGATTATATGTTCTTAGGTTTTTCTGAACATAATGTTGCCTATAGGTTTCTAGTTGTTAAAAGTAACATACTTGAGAGAAATTCTATAATGGAGACGAAAAATGCTGAGCTTTTAAACATGTGTTTCCCTTAAAGGTTAGTGAAATGTCTCAACCTGTTGATGATAATAATAATAGTGATACTATGAATGAGGATTTGAGAAGAAGTAAAACACAGAGAAAGGAAACTTCCTTTGGAGATGACTTTTATACTTATCTTGTTGATAATGATCTAACAAGCTTTGTAAAAGCTATTAGTGCTCCAGATGCAAAACAGTGGGATAAGGCCATTAGGACTGAAATTGAATCAATTCAGAAAAACAATACTTTGACTTTAGTAAATTTGCCTAAAGGAGCAAAACCCATTGGTTGTAAGTGGATCTTTAAGAAGAAATATCACCTTGATGGATCCATAGAAAAATATAAGACAAGATTAGTAGCAAAAGACTTTACTCAAAAACCCAACATATATTACTTTGATAATTTTGCTCCTATGACTAGGATTCCCTCTATTTGAGTGTTGTTAGCTCTAGCAATTGTCCATAAACTAGTAATACATCAAATAAATGTTAAAACAACCTTTTTGAATGGTGATTTAGAGTAAGAAATTTATATGACTCAACCTGAAGGGTGTGTTGTACCTGGTCAAGAGGATAANTAAATGTTAAAACAACCTTTTTGAATGGTGATTTAGAGTAAGAAATTTATATGACTCAACCTGAAGGGTGTGTTGTACCTGGTCAAGAGGATAAAGTTTGTAAACTCTTAAAATCCTTGTATGGGTTGAAACAAGCACCAAAACAATGACATGAAAAACTTGATAATGTGTTGCTTTGTGACGGTTTTTCACCTAATGATGTTGATAAATGTGTGAACTCTAAATCTGAAAATGGTGATTGTGTCATTATATGCTTGTATGTGGATGGCATGTTAACCTTTGGTACATGCAATGAAATTGTTGCTAGAACTAAATTGTTTCTAGGATCAGAATTTAAATGAAAGACATAGGTGAAGCCAATGTGATTTTAGGTATTAGAATCATAAGGAAGGGAGATAATATATTACTATCTCAAGACCAATACATTGAGAAACGTCTTAAGAAGTTTGGGTTTTATGACATAAAACCAGTGAGTACCCCTTATGATGCTAATTCTAAATTAATGAAAAATATAGCAGAATCATTATCTCAGCCTCAGTATGCCCAGATAATTGGGAGCTTATTGCACTTGATGAGCTTTTCTAGACCTGATATTGCTTATGCAATAGGTAGACTAAGTAGGTACACTTTATGCCCAAATCAAGAACATTGGGATGCACTTGCTAGGCTTATGAGATACATAAGAAGTTCAATAGATTATGCCATTAAATATAATGGATTTCCCGCTGTACTAAAAGGGTACAATGATGCTAACTAAATCAATGATTCAGATGAGACAAAATCCACTAGTGGTTATGTATTCACACTTGGGGGGTGGTGCGATTACATGGAGGTCAGCCAAACAAACATTTATTGCAAGATCAACAATGGAATCTGAGTTTGTTGCTCTTGAGATGGTTGGTAATGAGGCTGAGTAGTTGAAAAACTTCTTAGCGAACATTCCACTAGGAATGAAACCAACCCCATCGGTATCAATACACTGTGATTGCCAATCGACAATAGTTATAGCTAAAAACAAGAATTACAATGAAAATAATAGACATATACAATTGAGACACAATTTAGTGAACAAGCTGCTAAAGAGTGGAACTATTTCCATTGATTATGTGAAGTCAGAACGGAATCAAGCAGATCCTCTGACAAAACCCCTGGAAGATAAATGATACTAGAAACATCGAGGGGAATGGGAATTAAGCCACTTGCAAACAAACAAGTGATGGTAACCCAACCTTTTTTGATTGGTGATCCCATGAATAAGGTTCATATGGGTAAAAACAAGTCACTTGTTAGTTCTGATAGCACTAAATTAATTTTAATCAATTATGTCCCTTCCTATGGTGTGTGTAAAAGTGCTAAAGACTGCATTATTGAGAGGCTAAAGTTTGTCATTAAAATTCTATGTGGTGAAAGAACTTTAGTTTGAACAAAGTTTTTAATGATTTTCATATCCCTTATGGGTGGTGTATGATTTGCAACATACACTTGATGAAATCATCTATATGAGTGTCGAGTGGGGTAGTTTGCATGAGATCTTGACATGATCTCTAGAGCACTCATGAATACCAGGCACACGCATGGCCTAGTAAGCGCAACACATCGATAACAAGGATTGTGGGGGTGTATTGTGATTGATAAACCTCTAACACACGTCAAGTGTCTTTGGTTCATATAGCTTGTTATACCAACTACACTATGCGTTAAGTTTCAAAATCTAAGATTGATTCATATAGCTTATTATACTAGCTCTGATGCATTACATCCTTTGAGACCCAAAATAAAAGTTTCTTATTTTTCTTTTAAGTTTGAACTATTTGAGTCAAAGTTTTTTTTTCAACTTCTTTTGCAATATGTGGGGATTGTTATAATATATTATAATTATTGCAAAAGAATGCAGGTTTGTAACGTTAGTTTACAACGTTCATATTTTATAATTGGCAAACAATAACATTTGTGCCAATGTTCAAATTTTTAAAGGTGAATTAATTTTCAACGTTAATAATTTATGATTTTTAATTTCCTTTATATATTTGATTCTTTCCTAGATCTATAAATAGAGAGTTGTTCCTTCATTCCAAAACACAACAAAAACTAGTCTTTCTCATTCTTCTCTTTTTAGTTTCATCCTCTTTTTCTCTTCTAAAATTATTCTGGGTTATTCTTATAATGTGTTTAAAGTTCCTTGCTAGTTCTGAGATCCTCATAAATTCTGAGAAGTTCCTGTTGTATCATGGGGGACTTACGCAACACACCGCAGATAAGTCCCTAAGGACAATGAAACTACACGCCTCAGGAAATACTGTTTTGTTAGCCTTTTACAACAACCATAAGATTAATTCTTGCGGCGAGATCTTTAATCTAGACCGATCAATTTCTTTACTTGAATAAGTTGAGTTTTCAACCCTTCTCGTTTTTCCTATATTTGTTGCATGTGGATCCCCTTAACTTGCATATGTGTTTTGAGTCTTCAGTTTTAGTCTATGTTGATCAGTGGTTTTAATGATATACCATGATCATGTTTTTGTTGTTCGTAAGAGCAAATAGAGATCTTGAAATCGTATGAGGAATTCTAGAGTTCTTAGATCGGTCAAAGTGTCATCTAAGTAAGGGAAGCTATTTTATTTGATTTGGATTTGTTAGACATGTTATATTTGATTTTTGTATGATGATGTGATGATTGATTTGTGAAACTTAATTGAATTGTGAAATTTAGTATGTTTAGTTGCTTGAAAAAGTATTGTGTTGAATTGAAATTTATGAATGTTGGTGTGTAATTGGTTTGCTGATGTGAAAGTTGTTTATTGATGAATTTGAGAATGTAGATTTGATAACTCTAAGTTGATGAATTGTTACAAAACTTTGATTTGGAATAAATTAGAATAAGGGTAAGTTTTGGGCATAAAATAGGGGTTTTGACAAGTCAAGTTTTGAGATCATGGTTTTGGGAAAATGCATTTTCGGGAATTGACTTTGGGCAATTTAGGACTTAATTAGTATTTGCTAATAAGCGCCAAGCGGTAAGCATCTAGTGGTAAGCGTCTAGTGGTAAGCATTTGCAGATAAGCGTCTGGTGGTAAGCGTCTGGTGGTAAGCGTCTAGTGATAAGCGTCTAGTGATAAGCGTCTAGTGGTAAGCGTTTGGTGAAAAGTGTTTAGTTGTAAGCGTCTGGATGAAGAGCGTTTGGTAGTGAGCGTCTAGTGATAACACTCTACTTTTGCATATTCTTCTTTGCTAAAAATCTTTTCTTAGGGTTCTTTAGTTTTTAATTGCTTAAAATTAGGATAGTTTTAGGATATTTCTTTAAATTTGTAGTTTTGTCATATTGTAGTTAAAATTAGGTTTTTAGGAGTAATTTTTAATGTTTGTTCATAAATAGGAAATTAGTATTTTGTATAGAATTCTTTCCTTTATTGTTGTTTAGATATTGACTTTTATTTTTTTTAATTTCTGAAATTCTCTTTTCTTTAATTTTTGATTGATTTTCTACAGATTGGGCATTGGTCAATTGGGCTAATATTCTTGGACAACAAAAGCAACTTTGGGCTGATAGAAACTTTGGGCTGCTACACCTGGACGTTGCTGCCATACTAGGCTTCTATTTGGATTCAACTTGTTAATGGATTATTGGGCTTTGCTGGGTTGCGGTGCTACATTTCCACACTTGAAATAGGCCAACGCAGGTGCTGCTACAACTGCTGCCACTGTTGCAAATTAATTGGAATGATTGGAAGCAATTGGACCACTACAATGCTTGGATTATTTAATTTGAATTTGGGTCGCTGGGCTGATTCACCTTTAGTGATGCAGTGCGTTTTGAGTGGAGAGAAAAAAAGAGAAACTCAGCTCTGCTGCAAGAGAATTGGGTCGTTGCATATGCACATATTGGGCCACTTCATTTAGCTAACTGAATCAAAAGTGAAATTGCACTCCAACTTATTGACACACACCGTTTCATGGAGCACAAGATGCATCTAGGGGTAAGTCTCGAAGACTCAATTCATTTTTTCCCATTTGGCAACAGAGAAACACTCCCTTGAGCTAGGGCTTGTGCAAGTGAGCTGAAGCGAGAAGCGACCTGACCAGAGCTGCCCGAAAGTGGTTGACCGGAGCTAAACCGACTAAGATGGACGCTAATCAGAGGGCTTAAACAGAAGGATGAACATTAGCCGTCGGATAAAGCTCAACAGCGTGTAAAGCAAGTTTCTTTTCCCCTTTTTCTTTTCTCTTTCATTTTCCACCCTATAAAAAAGGGTTTTACCATGTAAATATTTTTTTTAAACTTTCACGGAGACAAGATACACAAATACTTTTAACATTGTATTTTTAGTTTTCAAGTAGATAGAGAGGACGCGAGTTCTAGGGTTTGCGCTTTCGGTAGATTCGAGTTCTCTGCGTTCTCGCTTACATTGTGTTCGGTGTATTTTCTTATATTCGTGTTTTTGTTATTAATACTTCTGTTATTAATGTTTCTCTGTGTAGTACATTTGGTGATTGTGTTGTTTTGATTTTTCCATTGTTTCTGTGTTCTTGATTGATGATGTGAGATTCATTTTCATGTTGTTATGTTTTGAGAAACGAATTGGACTCTGATTCTCTACATTCTATGATTCCTTTTGGAATCAAATAACTCAGTATTGAGCATTTTTTATCAAGATGTCTTCTCCAGTTAGAGAAGAGTCCAATGCATAAAGATTCATCAGATTTATGTTACAATTTTTTTTTCTAGTATGTGTGTTTGTATGTTGTAATTGAACTGTGTTTGAGAATTGTGAAGGAAAACATCCACAATATTACATCTGTTTGGATGTAATAGGACCCTACGATGGGCCCAACTTTTCAAGAGGTCTTCTAAAGAGATGTTAAGCTTCATAATTATCAAACTAAGTCCAATTTCAGTTTTGTATTTTTGTTCTTGTGAAACTGTGCATTGATTGGACAAATTAGTGGAAAGAGTCAATTTACAGTTCTGAAATATGAACTAGAATACCCTGGATTGGGATTCACATTATCAGGATGTCTTCCTGAGAACTCTAAGCACTCTTTTATTCAATCCAATGTGCATTTCACCTATGAATTCAATTCTGTTTTGTGATTGCTATTTTGCTCTTGATTGTAATAGACTTTGATTCTGTTTTGCTTTCTTAGGATTTTAATTATTTGATTTGCGCCTGTACATTTTCTGATTTAGTATTATTCTGTTTCATCCTTGGATTCTATAGTTAAATTTCCTTTTCGTTCATACTGGTTATAGGCTTTGTATTGCATTTTCGTTCACTTTTAGGTACAATTTCTAAGAATGTGAGATGTTGAATTTTGATAGATAGTCGTTGTTAGGTTCTTTTGATTGGTTGATAATAGTCTAGGTTTTATTACTTGATTTCATTTGTTGTTCATGATGAGTGGTTTCTGGCAATTTGTTTTCATTGAAAATTTATAGGTTTTTAGAGTTGGATTACTTTTCATATAGGTTATTGTTCATTTAGAATATTTGACCTGTTCTATGAGCCTGTTCCTAAGGATTTTTTGCAACCAGTCAATCAAGCTTTCCAGCAGCAATCACCATCATATTGTCACCCGTATCATGAGCAGCCACCCTGGCATGTGCAGCAACAACTACCACACTTATACTAGGACCAGTATGCTGAACCAGAGGAGGAGAATTTTCAGTCGTTGCAGCCATGGCTGGATCACTTTGGTGATTAGTTACAGAAATACTTGTCATCAATAGATTTTCAAGAAATGACCACCCAAGTGGCCCAAATGGTGGCTGCTACCAATCAACTGACAAAGAAAAATGAAGAGGAGAAGGAGGCAACAATCAATGAAGCACCATTGGGAACAACCTCTACCATTGAGTTTCAAGCTGATAGTAATCCTAGTGAGGAAGTTGATGGACCTGATAAGGTTTATTCTGAACTTGATATTCCTATTCATGTGCTTGAGGTTCAAGTTGATATTAATGCTTTTGATAGTTTAAGAGTTGAACCCATAAAACCTGCCATTGATACTGCTAATTTGATGCCTACACACTTTGACATTTGGATTCAGTCTTTCATGTAGAAAACATTGATATACCTGATGTTGTTTATGATGTGTGCACTGATAACTCTCAGTTTTTTTCTCTTTTCTTGTGTTTAGAAGTCAATTTTAGTTTCTTTTTGTTTCTAATTGTCTAGAGTTAGGTTAGTTTTAAGTTTTTCTATTAATTCTTTAGTTTTATAGAATTTTAGTTAAAAATAGGTTTTTAAGTGTAATTTTTAGTTTTTTTGTTAATAATTAGAAAATTAATTTTTTTAGAAAATCTTTTAATAAAAACCTTTTTCTTTTATTTTTATTTTAATTTTGAATTGCTGAAATACCTTGCTTTAATTGCTAATTGGTCCATTTGTTCATAATTGAATTAAAGTTTTAGGATTGGGCTGATTCTTTTTGGTCAACTAGGCTGGATTTGAGTAGAAACACGCCGACCCTGGTCCCTTTTGAGGGTTACTCCCTCCACCACCGCATGTTACTCCCTGCATCTCTACATTCTCATTTTACCCTGTAATCAACGGAAGTAGAAGATCTGTTTGGACTTAACGGATTGGACACGGATGTTGAACGAAACTCGACATCCGTTTATCCCTGACCACGTCCTCAACTCGCCATGACCCTTCGATGCCAACTACCTCCGCGACACCATGACGGCGGTCCTCTCCATGCTCCAACAATCAACCTGCCCAGAAAATCTCTCCTTCCATTTCCTCTCCACGAACGACGACGCTCACAAACTCTTCCCCAACATCAAGTCCACCTTCCCCTATCTAAACATGAAGATTTACCCCTTCGATATCAGTAGGGTCCGCAACAAGATTTCCAGGTCCATTCGTCACGCCCTCAACCAGCCTTGAGAAAAAGAGGGTTGTTGCTAGATCTGAGAAAACATAAACAGGTATAGAGCTGTCAAAATGGGTCACAACTCGTGGGTCAACCCGGCTCACCATGGGTTTAGGCCGGGTTGGGTTTGAAAAAATTGTATTTTTTTTATGTGGGTCAGATTTCAACCCAGCTCATTTAAACCCAGCTCATGTGGGTTGAACCCGTGGTGGGCCGGGTTGGCCCGGCCCACCAACCCACCTACCTAATTTTATTTTATTAAAATTTAATTTTAATTTTATAAAAAAAATATTTATTATTATTTTTTTGCTTGAAAAAATTATTTAAGTTTCCTATTTTTAAAATTAATTAAACATCCATGTTGGGAGTGAAATTTGGGGGTGAAATTTGTTTAGATTTAAATTATAAAAATTTTGTATTTTTTTTAGGTTAAATGTCGTTTTTGTTCCCAATTTTGGTTGGGAAAATTCGAAATGGTCCCCATGTTTTTTTGGTGTTCAATTTGGTCCTAAAGAACGTAATTGGTGTTCAATTTAGTCCTTTTCACTAACTCCATTTAAATTGTTAATGGCGAGCTGTCCAAATGTGCAACTCCATTGTGAAGTGTCATTTATTGGCTGACTTGGAGTCCTTTGTGGCATTATGAGTTGGAATTAGGATTTTCGAAACAGTATTTCTGTTATTACCCTTTAGTGAGGTGAAAAAAGGGTGGATTCTGAAATTAGGGTTTTTATTTATGTTCTGTGAAAGCTATAGTGACGTTGGAGGTTAAGTAATCATCTTCCCAATCTTCTTCCCAACCTTGTTGGTTAATGACCCATGTCTGCTTCCCATTCTTCTTCTTCTTGTTGCAATTATTGGGTTCTTCTTTATTTCTCCCAACAAGTTAAAGTTTTTACTAACCCAAGTCCTTGAACAATGTCAAGGTTTCCTCTTTTTCCTTGTTGGTTCCCTTCAATTGTAAAGTTAGAGTTGTTGATGCTGTGATTGAAACTGTCGACATGGTTTTGATAAAAAGAGTGTGTGAATGTGATTTTGGTCACTTAGTATGAAAGGTTTTTGGAGTCTCTGGGGCTATAATTGCGATGGCGGCCTGAGGGTTTAGGTGTGGCGGCACTAAGTTAGGTAGTTAGAGAGAAAGTAGGGTTTTGATTTTTGGTTGGGGTGAAGGTTGAAGAAGATGATGATGTGGCTTTTTGTTTTGTAATGAATGAAAGTTGTTCAATCTAGTCCCCATTTATGTTAATTATTTCCAAATGTGGTCCCTATGATGATGACTGATCTAGTCCACGTCAGAGCATAAATGACAGTTCACTCTCTAATTGCACATTTGGACATCTCGCCGTTAACGATTTAAACGGAGTTTATAAAAAGGACTAAATTGAACACCATTTACGTTTTTTAGGACCAAATTGAACACAAAAAAAACATGGGGACCAGTGAGCCAGTGAGCCATTAACCTTTTTTTGATGGTTAAAAGCTCTTTTTGGTCCCAATTTTGGTTCAGAAAATTCGTTTTGGTCCCTGAGTTGAAATTGTGTTCAATTTGGTCCCAAAGTTCGATTTTAATGTTCAATTTGGTCCTTTTCCTTAACAGCGTTAAAATTGTTAACGGCAAGGTGTCCAGCTGTGCAAGTGTTATGTGAGATGTCAGTTTTTTGCTGACTGGGCATCCTTTCTAGCCGTTACAATTAGGATTTTTTTAAATTAGATTTTTAATTAATGTGTTAATAAAATAAAAGTTAGGTATTAAAGAGGGAAATTGCGAAAGTTGCGAAAGTTGCGAAAGTTGCGAAATTTGGTAGAAGAACCTCTGCAACTTCAGAAGAAGAAGATTGACATTGGACACAAGTTTGGCATTGGACAGAAGATTGGCATTGGGAAATCCTATCTGCAAAATCAGGTTTGATTTCTTGTTCGTTGAAGAGTGTAAAACCCCAATATAAGTTGCTTTTTGCGAGATTAATTTTTAGGTTTTGTTGTTGAAGAGTGTAAAACCCCAAATTTTTTCGTTTGAATGTTTGATTTTGGAAAAGTTACAAGTTTTGTAACAATGTTTGTAATTTATATGGGGCATAGTTGTGTAACGTATGATACGTGATTTTGATGTTGTGGTCACATGTTAACAGTAGCGTTTGTATAGTGGTCACATGCCCATAACTGTTACTTTTGTAGGGTTGCTTTTGAGATGTCTGAGGAGAGGTTTAATGTTGTGGTCCA
>NW_014543608.1:0-12919 GCF_000741045.1 Vigna radiata var. radiata | reverse complement strand
ATGATCTGCATATATCAGATTTTGTTACTAGTGTAATCTGCCAAGAAAAACTATCCAAACAAGTTTATATTCACCAATTAAACATGTTTGTGCAAGTCTAATTCGAATCTATAGTGTTCTGTGCATTTTCGATGTTCATGTTCTTTAAATTTTAGGCACTTTTATGGTTAAAATTAGTTGCTGCAGCAGAATTGCTTTGATTACAAACTGAATTGGTGCTTGCTTTTTTGCTTGTAACAGATATTGGTCAAGGTCTAGATTTACAGGTAGGTCAGTTTGTGATAGTCTAACCAATAACATGAGTGAAGGTTTTAATAGTGTGATTCTTGAGGCACGAGGAAAGCCCATTATAACCATGCTTGAAGAAATTAGACTTTTCCTCATGAAAAAATGGGCAACCAATAGAACGAAATCATGTAATATGGACTTTGATATATGTCCCAAGATTAGAAAGAGACTTACAAAAGAGGCCAATTTATCAAAAAATTGGATCCCAAGGTATGCTTTTCATTTCACATTGGATCTTATGCTACGTTGATCGTTATTCATCAAATATTTCTTAACTTCTATTCATTTATGGCTTAATGACAGTTGGTCTGCTGAAAAAATATTTGAAGTTAGGCATTATGCACAGATTACAAACAAGTTTGCAGTTAACCTGGACATCCAAGATTGTACGTGAAGGAAATGGCTTCTTACTGGGATCCCATGCTGCCATGCAATTGCAGCCATGAAGTTCCTAAATTTAGATCCAGAAAACTATATACCCATTTGGTTCAGACGATCAACGTATGAAGAAGCATATGCCTCCATCATATTTCCAGTGAACGGCCACCTGTTATGGGAAAGAACACCCTACGTAGACGTCCTCCCACCACTCAACAGAAAATTACCTGGCAGACCAAAGAANAAGAGAAGGTTGGAGCAATNGGAGCTAAGAAGGGATGNGACCCAGATGACCAAAGGTGGCCACAGGAAGAAATGTAGTATTTGTCGTGAAGTTGGACATAAGAGAAATAAATGCCCTACTCAACATCAAACAGACCTACCAGGACCATCCCAACCACCACCCCAACAACCAACTGAGGAAATTACACAACCATCCCAACCACCTAATGAGGAAATGACACAACAATCTGAACCCCCATCAATCAGGCCCGACAAGTTACCCATTAGAAGACAACAACCTTTATAATGTTCTAAAATTGATGTACTTTTGTTTATTTGGATTTGGTCAGTTGTGTGGTAAACATTAGTCACAGGATATGTTTTGGACGTGCTTTAAATTTCTTTTCATGTCAAACCTTAACCACTTAATTTGTTGGAATTGATCAATGTAATGATTACGTTGGTTCTGTTTATGCAAAGTTATGATTTTAATGCTTTCTACAATTTCAATCATGTTGTGTTTTATTGCTTTAACAACACATCAGTAGTGAAAATAGGGACCAAATTTATAACTAATAAACATAAACTGGGACTAAATTGAACAATTANTTAATGTATAAAATTTCATCATTTACTACAACAAATATAGCCATAACCTAAACATCACAACATTTCAACTCCATTGACCTTAAACAGAGTGTTCAACCACACTGGGACCACCTCTACAAACATCATCACTTCAACCAAAATACACAAAACATAACTATGTTAACTACACTAAGAAAACCAGTCACTGCTACTAATAATTGGATTTTTTTCTTCGAAGCTTTGAGTGCGTTTTCCAGATCATAAATCTTCCACCTTTGCCTCCCAATAATAACATCCCTTTCGTCATCATTTTCTTTACTGCACCACTTGAAATAGTTGCAACACATGCCATTACCAACTTCACTATATTATTCATCAACAAGAAAAATGTCAAACAGAGTGTTAATTAATCAACAAAAATTGTAGGGTTTATATTCACATTACCTTGTAGTTTCGACAACCCCAAAAATATTTTCCCGCATTTTTTGGAGTTCTAGCCATTTTTACTACTGCCATCTCACCACAATTGCAAATGGGGATTACCCCTGGCCCCATTGAACTACCCCAAGGGGAATGATGAGAAGAACGACGACCTAAGGTATTCCAAGAAGATGAAGAAGAATGGGAAGCAGACATGGCTCGTTAAGAAAAGGAACAAGATTGGGAAATCAAAAACCCTAATTTAGAATCCACTCTCTTCAATTTATTCCCAAAATCAAAAATCTGATTAAGAAATTTAATTTAAAAATTTGTAACGGCTAGAAAGGATGCCCAGTCAGCAAAAAACTGACACCTCACATACCAGTTGCAGAGCTGGACACCTTGCCGTTAACAATTTTAACGCTGTTAAGGAAAAGGACCAAATTGAACATTAAAATCGAACTTTGGGACGAAATTGAACACAATTTCAACTCAGGGACCAAAACGAATTTTCTGAACCAAAATTGGGACCAAAAAGAGCTTTTAACCTTTTTTTATTTTAAAAAATTGTAATGCCTTTTTTTATTTAAAAAATTGTAATGCCTTTTTTTATTTAAAAAATTGTAATTAAGTGGGCCAGTGAGCCAACCTGTTTACCCACTAACCCGTGGTGAGTCGGGCCGAGTTCGAATTTTTCTGGCTCGCTAATAAATGAGCCGGGTTGGATTGGCTCACTAAGTGACCAACTCGTAGTGGGCCGGGCCGGGTCGAGTCGGGTCGAGCCAGGTTGCCCATTTTGACAGCTCTAAACAGGTACATATTCATCATGCTGCTTCAGTTGATATGGGAGATTTCAAGGTTGGTGAGAGTTGGAGATTGAGTAGTGTTTCATCTGATATGCTGGCCAAAGGAAACCTATTAAATCTGGAACAATCTCGCAGTAAAAATATTTCTCTTGAAAGGCGCTGAAGTCTTGAGGTATCTAAGAAAGTGATTGGAAATGATTCAAAACTAGGATCAATAGATTATATCATTGAAAATGGAGATAAAGTCCCAATTTTGGAACGCCAGTACATTCAAGGTGTGTTAATAAGCGAGTTAGTTTTAAATAATAAATTTTCATCAATGTCTAGAAAGGCAAAACAACTTTAGAAAAAACTTGCCAAAGAAATTAAAAGACTTGGTGAAGCTATCATTAATGATGTGTTTTGGATGGATTTGAGGGAGATGATTTGGGAAAGATGATTTGAGTGGATTTAAGTGGATTTGAGGGTAATTTTTTTGTTGTTTTTTTGAGTGAGTTTGTGGGTAATTGAGAGTGGATTTGAGGGTAAAGTTTGTGAGAATTAGTGTAGGATTTGATTGATGTGACAGATTAAAAAAATTAGTTTAATTGGTAGAAATTAAAGATTACCAAAATGCCCTTAGTTATTAAAGTAATATAAAATGTTATTTTTAATGTAATATTTAAATGTATAAATGTTAATAAAGAGGAAATTAATTATTAATAATTAAAAATAATTTTTAAAATATTAAAAAAATTATAATGTAGTAAAAAAGAAAAGAAGAAGAAGAAAGTAAGAAGGAGAAGACAAGTGTCAATATTATAGGCCACGTGTAAAGGAAGGGGATATGAGATTTTTGTTCAGTGACATTCTTCTTCGTAATCTCTTTCCTTTTCCTTTCTTACTTGTATCTTCCTTCTTCATTCTGTATTCTGCATTTTTCATTCTTCGTTCTTCATTCCTCATACCACAGTCATGGTTACACTCACCAATAACTATTCAAATCCCTCGTCTCTTTTTCCCCACACCCAAAGCTTCTTCACGTTGAACTCGTTTTCTGCTTCGTCTTCTTCATCTTCAACGTCTCTCATCTTCACCCTCAACCTTCATTCTACTTCACAGTGAACTGATTATATTAAATATAAAAAATCATCTGGGAATTATTTTGAGTTATAGGGGCCTTTAAGAAATTTTGCATTTCATTCTTCAAAATCTCACCACATTCCCGAGTGAGTGAACAGTACAAGCATCCCGCATTTCACCGCAAATCCGTCTGCGCATTTCATTTCAACCGAATGCGTAACATGAAAATTCATCGCTCGCTAAACTGCGTAAACAATGTAATCGCTCCAAGTGAACACATGCTAAAGGTCACTAGAGTTATGATTTGATGTTTAGTTTGCAGCTTGTAATAAGGTAAAGGGCAACCTTGACTTTTTGCACTCGCATGAATGTTTAGTTGTAATAAATTTAAGAATTCCTTTTTGAAGGAGAGATATATATTACGTAATTTTTCCTTCAACGGATTTCAAATTTCGTTGAAGAAAAAAGGGGTGTAGAATTATTTTAAATATAAATGATAATTTTGGAATTTTAAAAAAATATGGAGGTGTGGGGAGAAATATGAAGTGGTGTAAGGAGTATCCCTCGTCCCTCCCTTTTTATCACTGTTGCTAGTGGGGTGTTTCATCCTACACCTCCAACCCTTCATCAGCACCTCCAAAAATTTCACTTTTGACCTTATGACAACTCATCTTGCACCTCCAACTTTTTCAAAAGTTTCATTTTTAACTCTAATAAATATCTTTTTATATTTTTTTCTCTTTCTTACTAAAAGCACTATGCACCACCTTAATAATATTTTAATTTAATTTAAAATTCAAATATTATTTAATATATTTTTATATTTTAATAATTATTAAAATGTGATTTATATAATAATAATAATTATATTAAACAATTAAAATAAAAGTAATAATAGTAAAAATAAAAAATAAAATAGTAATAATCAATTTGATTTACTATATTAAAAATATGGTAAATTATATTAAAATATTAAATAAATTAAATAATTATTAAATTTAAATAAAAAAAATTTAAAAACAACTATTTATCGGATATCCATATCCGAAGCATATGACTATCGTATTTCTGTATTTGATTAACATATATGTAAATAGTTTTATTTTTTATTTAAAATTTAATAAATATTTAATTTAATTTAACATTATAATACTATTTATTATATTTTTATATTTTAATAATTATTATAATATGATTTATATTATTATAGTAGTTTTAGTAAAAAATTAAAATAACAATAACTAAAATCTAAAATAAAAGTAATAATAATGAAAATAAAATAATATTTAAATTTACATGTATTTAAATATATTAAATTATATTAAAATATTAAATTAAATCATTATTATAATTAAAAGGAAAAACAAAATTTAAGAAAATTTGTTAATCGGATATAGAAATCTGATAGTCATATGCTTCAGGTATGATATCCGATAGGTAGTTGTTTTTAAAATTTTGTTTTTTATTTAAATTTAATAATTATTTAATTTAATTTAATATTTTAATATAATTTAATATATTTTTAATATAGTAAATCAAATTGATTATTATTATTTTATTTTTTACTTTTACCATTATTATTTTTATTTCAATTATTTATTATAATTATTATTATAATATAAATCACATTTTAATAATTATTAAAATATAAAATTATATTAAATAATATTTGAATTTTAAATTAAATTAGATTATTATTAAGGTGGTGCAGAATTTTTTAATAAGAGAGAGAAAGAAAATGAAAAGTATTTATTAGAATTAAAAATGAAACTTTTTATAAAGTTGGAGGTGCATGATGAAAGATTGAAGTATAGGATGAAACACAGAAGTCAATTAAAAAGCTTTGGGCTGAAATGCACTGTGCTGCTGCAAGCAAAGAATTGGTCCATGTAAAAGTACACTCTGATGATATTTGGGCTGAATTAAGATGGCCCATTAAGGAGATGGAAGTGCAACGTTTTTGGGCTAAAGCTTTCCAGACCGTTTTAATGAAACGCTGCGTTTCTAGCAGCTATGTTTTGACTGAAGGAGTGCTTGCAAAAAATTAGAAGGCTTCATTTCTAAAAATTAGAAGCAAAGGGAGCTAGGCTTGCAGAAAAGATTTTCCCCCAAAGCTTTCAACCCTCGAGTTAGGGTTCTTCAAGTGCGGAAGAAGAGGGGCTGTAGTGAAGCGATGTACATTTCATTTTTTTTTTCTGTTCGCTTTCTATTGTTAATTGGGTGATAAGAATATTGTCTTCAGGTTCCGGGTTGTATTAGCATATCATTTTAGGTTAGAAGTCATGCATTATTTTTGTTCTTTTCATTCATTCATACATGTTCATTCCTTATCAGTACATTTATATTTTCTATACAGTTTCTGTTTTCATCACATATATCACTCTGTTCTCTTTATTGCATATTTTAGTCATATCATTCATAGTTACAGTAATACATGTCATGCATTGTTTTCTTTTCCTTTACGTATTAGTTTACTTAGGTATTAGTTTCCTTTATTTCATACAACATTTATATAGTTTTAATAATGCATTTACATTTAATTTCTTTTATTTTTAATAATTCAATTTTCATTCACCACCTGGTTTTAGTAAATAAATAAATAGGTTTAATTCTACAATTGTATCTTAACAAGTACTAAGTGCACGGATTAAACCCTAGGTTGCTCCTATACTGCATTAGTGGAGACTAGGTTTTGTTGCTCCTATGCTGCACTAGTGGAGACTAGGTTTTGTTGACTTTTAGTGCGACCTAAAAGTCTTTCAACAAATGACGCCGTTGCAGGGGACTTTGGCTACTTAACTTTAGGAGTGTAGAGTTAGCCTTGCATTCATATAGTTTTGTATAGTTTTTTTTTTCTTTCATAGATTTTTGTTTGAGTTCTATAATATAGGATTTAGTGGTCTGATTGTTTTTCTCGAGTTGGGTAAGCATGAGTTACTATTCTGCATGTGATAATTTCCCTTTCCCATATAATACTCAACCACAAGGCTTTGACCTGTTCTATGAGTCTTTTCCTGAGAATTTCGTGCAGCAACCCCCACCCTATTTTCATCCAGTTTATGAGCAGCCACCTTGGAACCAATATGAGGAGCCAGAGCAAGAGGATTTCCAGTCACTGCAGCCATGGCAGGACGAATTCTGTGATCAAGAACCAATGGAGAGCTGAGCACTCAAGTGGCTCAGTTAGTAGCTGCTGTCAACAAGCTGACATGGAGAGCTGAAGAGGAAAAAGGGGCAGAAACCAATGGAGCACCACTGATAGTACCTGCTGCCCCAGATTTTCAAGTGATAAAGTATCCAACCACCTCTGTATTATCTAATCTTTCTTTCACCGATTCATATTATGCTTTAAATTCTGTTAATGCTAATTCTATGATGAGTGATGATTATATGGATGCATCTGTTGATAGTTCTGAATGTGTATGTGAACCTTATGACCATAATTACACTGATGCTGATTTTGAAAAGCTAGTTGGTGGTTTTAGGGAGTTGGCTGTGATTCATGATTGTAATAGTTTTGTTGTTGTCCCTATATCAGATTTAACCACTGCTAGTGCTCAATTGGCTGAATTTGTGTATTATGATGGTGATGAGAGTACTGAACCTCATTCTGAAATTGGTTGTACTGCTGATTTGAACTCTGATTTAAAAATTGAACCTACTGTTTGAAGTACAAACTGATTTCAGAAAGTTTAAAGAGTATTTGAAAAAAATGAGGGAACATGTTTTGGTGCTTCAGTATTATGAAATGGATTTTGATGCTGATGTATGTGAGCCTGAAATTGGTTTCAATGTGTTTGATCCTGTGGATGATGTGCCTTTAGAAGTTGCTGATTTTACTTCTTGCTTTGATCATTCTCATATCACAAATGCAGCATTTACCATTGATAGAGTTCACATACCTGCATCTAGTGTTTTTGATGATGGCTAAGATTTAAATACACTTCTTCATGATGAATCAGATGCTCATGATGATAGATATGCAGTTTTTGATGATATGAAAGTTGATATGGCTGATTTTGAAAATGCTTGTACTGACTTAGGATTAGAACTTGAACTTGAGTTTGCTGAGTTCTTAAATTCTGTGGAGCTAGGCAATGAAAAACTCACTGGTTGTACATGTTTTGGGGGTGGCTGTGAAATTTGTGAAGAAATAAATGCTGTCATATGTTCTGCTTCTAACAGTTTTGTCAGATGCCAAGGAAGAGTTCATTATGTACAAGCTGGAGATGGTACCAATGCTGCTCAAAGAACCTGGAACTTGCAAGACCAGCAGCAGTTGAATGATGAGCTCTGGTTGCTGCAGGAAAGTGATTTAAATGTGCAAAATTAGCAGCAAGCTTTGAATGGAGAACTGCAGCTGCTGAAACAATTGGTTGAGCAGGAGGAATGCAATGCAGCGATGGAGATTCTGAGCAGAGGAGCTGAGCATGGAGAAAAACCAATAAGATCATTTCTTTCCTGTCTTCTTGATTGTAGATATATGTTTTTTCTGCTAGCTTGTAGAATCTTAGGCAGTATAGTAAATAATAGGATAGAAAATATGTTGTTTTTCATAAAATTAAAAAGAATCAATTTTGATTTGTGGCCAATCTGAACAAATTTTCTTTTTCTTTTTAGCTTTGTATTTTTAGCTTTAAGTCTTGTTTCTTGTTCAATTCTTATTCTTTTGTGTCTTGTAGTTTCTGTTTTGTACATATCTTTGCTCAATTTTAGCTCTTTCAATTTTGTTTTGTATAATCCTGTGCTGTTTGATTTGTACATATTTCTGGTTCAATTTGTATTCTTTTTCAATTCTGTTTGTGTACATATTTGTTGCTGTATGATCTGTATATATGTCTGTGCTGATAAATAACCTTGTTCACTCACATTGAGGACAATGTGCCTCTTAAGTGTGGGGGTGAGAAGGTGTAGTTAAATTTTTTTCTTTTGCTTTGTTATAACCCTTTTAATATGTGTTTTTGTAGTATAATAGAGGTAATTTTTTTTCTGAGTTGTTTTTCGCTTTAGTTTTAGGTCTGGTTGAGTTTATAGATACATACTGTAGTCTGCCATTCTTGTTCTAGTTTGTAAAATACCTAATTCTAGTTTGTAAATACATAGTTTTGCTGCTTTTACGATTATTTAGGTTATATTCTTTAGATTGTCTCTGTAAATAGAGTTCGTACTAGTTTTTTTTTTCCTCTTTCTATTCTTGTTTTTCTGTTCTAATGTTCTGCTTAAATCTTTAGATAATTCTTTGTTCATAGTTCTGTTTTTTTAGCTTGTTCTAGATTCTTTTTTTTTTCTTTTGTTTCTTCACTTATAGGTTCTTTTAGAAATTGTTTTTAGTTTCTCTTCTTATTCATTGCTCCTGTTAGGATGTCTTTAGGTTCTTTTTGCTTTCTTGGTTTAGGCTATTTTCTATTCTTCTGTTGTTTTCCTTCGTAGAGCTTTAGTAGGAGCTGTCCGAGTTATATTTAGTTGTGTCTTGCTTTGTTTAGGTTGTAAATAGCTTAGGTAATCCTGTTAAACATTCTTAGGTCCTTCTAGGTTCTGTTTCGCATATTACTCACTTCTTTGCCTTGTTTCAATTCTTTTGTACATTGCCTTGTGTTAGTTCTGTTAGTTTTAAAATCCTTTTTGCAAGCTGAACAGTCTAGGTTAATTTTGCTGTTTTGCTGAATTTCTTTGAGAGTTGCATGCATAGTTTAGGACATCTAGCTTAATTAGGAGGAGTTAAAGTAAGGTAGAAGTGCTTGAAATTTTGAGAAACCAACTCTAGAGTCAACTTGGCATATATTACCCAGTGAGCCTTGAGCCTTAATTCTTTGTAGTGTATTTACACCTAGGTTAGTGACATTCTAGAACTTGTGCATTTTCTATTTGATACAGCTGAACTATGATGCATTTTTGATGTGATTCAGGCCTTCTTTTGTTTTAGCCTTCTAGCCAAATAGCCCATCCTACCATTTCTTTTCCATTGTACCCTTATTTGAGCCTTAGCCTATTCCTGATGTTCATATCACATTACAAACCCTTAACTATCTGAAAACCAAATACACCAACCCTTAGAGTCTTGTGAAAAGTAGGGAGAATGCAGGAATTTAGCGAGTGCAAGAAAAAATAAATGGTCAGAGGTGAAAAAAAGAAAAGAAAGATGGGTATGAAAAATCTGGTCTGAAAAGAAAGAAAAAGATATGGAAAAAAGAGAAAAATAGAAAATTGAGTCGAGAAAAAGACTTGAAAAAAAAGAGAGTGGCAAAGAAAGAAAACCAGAAAAAAAAATATATTTGGCCAAGTCAAATTGAAATGCGTTCACTGAGTTCCAATTTTCTCTTCTTTATTTCACATTTCTCTAATCCATTCCAGCTTTTGTTTTCTATCCATATAGCCTATTCCATTTTTATTTACATTACAAGCCTGCATAAATACCTGATGATCTTGAGTGTGCATATGTTCAGCAGTTGAAATTAGATTGTGTACAAGCCTATGGTAATGTTGCTTAGCTTATTTTGTTGAGTGCTGAAAATACCAATCCTGAAAACACACGAGAGTTGAGTGCAAACACTTACCTGTGAGGTCAAGTTGATTTTAGTAGTTGGTTCTTTCAATTTCTGTTGCATAGTTGCCTTATTTTAGCAATTTCTAACATGCTTAGTTGTCTTGATTATGTTTTGTTAGCTTTAAATTTTCAGTACTTTCAGTGATGCAGTAAGGTTGATCTATGTGTTGTTTGGGTTGTGAAATGTTTCCGTTGTGTATGTTGTTTTTCTTTTTCTTTTCCCTGCCCAGGTTGACAGTCCTTAAGTGTGGGGGTGTGATAACTCTCAGTTTTTCTCTCATTTCTTGTGTTTAGAAGTCAATTTTAGTTTCTTTTTGTTTCTAATTGTCTAGAGTTAGGTTAGTTTTAGGATTTTCTTAAGGCAGCATTTGAAATTGAGCATATTGATGTGTCTATTGCTGTTACATAGTTATACACTGATTTTGACACTGTTTCAATTGACGGTAGTTGTGTAGCATGTGATGTTGTGGCCACTGAATCATACTGGTGAGGTTGTCTTTGATGAATCAGTCCAGGTTAACTCTGAACTTGATATTGCTAATGGTTTATCTGAAATGCACATTGTTATCAATGTTTTACTTGAGTTACCTGTTGTGCCTGATGTTCCTTATAATTTTGAATTGGTGGATGAAATTTTTGCTGTGAATCATACAAACACACTTACTGGTGGGTGTTCTGAATTGAATGCATATGTTCTTGATGATCTGCTGAATGATTATGCTTTTACCTGTGACAATTCTGCAAAGTTTGATGATTCAATTGTGCATATTAATCTTGATCTGGATGTTGCAGATGATACATCTAGTGCAGGCACTGATCTTGAGGAGGCTGTAAACACTGAAGGAACAAAAGTCCTAGTTGCTAGAGATAGATGTACCACTACTCAAAGAGTCTTAATAGTGCAGAGCCAGCAGCTAGCATTAAAAGAAGAGTTGAGTTTGCTGCAGTGGAGAGCTGAGAAAGAGCAACTCAATGCAACCTTGGAGGGACTGCACAAAGTGGATGAGCAAAATGGAGAAAAACCCATAAGAACTTTCTTTTCCCTACTCTTAAATAGTAGTTATAGGTATTTGATAGTAATGTGCATAGTTATAGATAGCATAGTAAATAGTAGAGTAGAAAATATGCTATTTTTCATAAAACTAAAAAGAATCAATTTTGACTTGTGGCCCATTTGAATAATTTTTCTTTTTCCTTTAGTTTTGCAGATTTAGTTTAGTTTTCATAGTTCATATACATTTTGTGCTATATTGTGTTCAGTTTTCTTAATTCTGTTATGTACATATCTTTGCTCAATTTTAGCTTTTTCAATTTTGATTTGTATAATTCTGATGCTCTTTTTCCTGTTGATATGTAAATATGTATAATATGTGTTGTTTAGGAACCTTACTCACACATTGAGGGCAATGTGCCTCTTAAGTGTGGGGGTGGGAAGTTTTAGATGTAAAAGTCTTGTTCTGTTGTAAATATCTCTGTTTAGCATTAGTTTAGTAATAAAATAGGGGTGAATTTTTTTTTCTGAGCTGTTTTTCTCTTTAGGTTAGGTCTGATTGTGTGTAAACACTGAAGTTCTTAGTGTAAATAGCTATACTTAGTTCAGTTTGTAATTATTTTGTCTAGGATCTGTGTTAGTTTGTTTTTAAGATTGTTTAGATTGGATTTTGCCATTATACTTGTATATAGAACTCGTACTAGGTTCTTTTCCTTTCTCTATTTTTGTTGCCCTGTTTCATGAGTTTGTTTTAGTTCTTTGTTTTAACTTCTGTAAGAAGGAATTTGTTTTAGGTTCTTTTCCTTATTAAGTTTTGTTTTAGCCTTTAATTAGTAATTTTCTTAGATGCTTATAATTTCTAGCTTCTTTTTAATTTTCAAATTCTTTGTTAGCTTAGGATCTGTTTAGGTAGTTGTAAGGATTCGTTTAGGACCTTTTTCTTGTCATTGTTTCTGATTTTGGACTTATTTAGGTTCTTTCCTCTTTTGTTGTTTTCTTTATAGACTTGTAATTAGAATCTATTAGTTTAAGTCTTCCCCTTTAGGATCCTTGTTTAAGTCTCTTGTTTTGATTCATTTTTTTTCTTCTTTCTGTTTTCTTTTTTAGAGCTTTAGTATAGTAATTGTTTTAAGCCAGTAGGAATTGTTTTTTCTTTTCATCATACTGTAATGTTTTGTCTTAGTTGTTTAGATTGTGAATAACTTAGGTAATCATGGTTAGGTATTTCTAGGAGCTTTAAGGTTCTGTTTCAAGTTTTCTTTCATTCCTTGTTGATATCACTCATCTTAGCTTCATTTTCTTATATTAGAGTTGTCAAAAGTAAACTTAGCTTTGGATTTAGACAGAAATAGTTCTACCACTAAGCTGTTAGAACTACCTTATTCGGAGTCCCTTCACAAACACAGGAAAAAGAACTACCTTATTCGGAGCCCCTTCACAAACATAGGAAAAATATAATATTATAAAAAATATGCTTTGAGTCTTTTCCATGTCTATCTTGATCTCCGTTTCAAGAGGATCTTTATTCTCAAAATTATTCAAAACGATCTCTCTTCTCAAACCATCAACTTCACTGAAAACCTTCTCAAAATTTTCGAACACTTTGAAGATCTCTTTCGC
>NW_014543607.1:346687-351825 GCF_000741045.1 Vigna radiata var. radiata | reverse complement strand
AGTCTTGGTTTTTTAGACTTAGGGGCTGCATTGCACTCTTTAGATCCCCAAATGACGACTAGTGTCAAAATATAGGTGCAAGAAATGTTTCAATTTGCTTGGTTTTCAAGCAAGCTATGTTTGGTGGTGAGATTGGACTAAGTTCGTGCTTGGTGCCAAGATTTGGAAACTTTTGAAAGTCTTGGTTTTTTAGACTTAAGGGCTGCAATGCACTCTTTAAATCCCCAAATGACGACTNGTGTCAAAATATAGATGCAAGAAATGTTTCAATTTAGTTGCTTTTCAAACAAGCTATGTTTGGCGGTGAGACTGGACGAAGTTGGGGCTTGGTGCCAAGATTTGGAAATTTTTTAAAGTCTTGGTTTTTTAGACTTAGGGGCTGCAATGAACTCTTTAAATTCCCAAATGACGACTAGTGTGAAAATATAGGTGCAAGAAATGTTTCAATTTAGTTGCTTTTCAAGCAAGTTTTGTTTGGTGGTTAGACTATACTAAGTTGGTGCTTAGTGCCAAGATTTGGAAATATTTTAAAGTCATGGTTCCTTAGACTTAAGGGCTGCAATGCACTCTTTAAATCCCGAAATGGTGACTAGTGTCAAAATATAGGTGCAAGAAATGTTTCACTTTAGATGCTTTTCAAGCAAGTTATGTTGGGTGGTAAGACTTGACTAATTTGGTGCTTCGTGCCAAGATTTGGAAATTTTTTAAAGTCATGGTTTTTTAGACTTAGGGGCTGCAATGCACTCTTTAAATTCCCAAATGAAGAATAATGTCAAAATATAGGAGCAAGAAATGTTTGAATTTAGGTTCTTTTCAAGGATACTATGTTTGGTAATGAGACTGGACTAAGAAGGTGGATGGTGTCAAGATTTGGAATCTTTTGAAAGTCTTGGTACGAAGATTTCTAAATCTTTTAAAAATTTCCAAATCATGGCTCCAAGACTAAGTTGGTGCTTGGTGCCAAGATTTGGAAATTTTTGAATGTCTTAGTTTTTTAGACTGAGGAGCTGCAATGCACAATTTAAATCCTTAAATGACGACTAGTGTCAAAATACAAGTACAAGAAATGTTTCAATTTAGATGCTTTTCAAGCAAGCTATGTTTGGTGGTGAGATTGGACTACGTTGGTGGTTGGTGCCAAGATTTGGAAATTTTTGTAGTCTTGGTTTTGTAGACTTAGGGGCTGCAATGCACTCATTAAATCTCTAAAGGACGACTGGTGTCAAAATATAGGTGCAAGAAATGTTTCAATTTAGTTGCTTTTCAAGCAAACTTTGTTTCGTGGTGAGACTGGACTAAGTTGGTGCTTAGTGGCAAGATTTTGAAATTTTTGAAAGTCTTGGTTTTTTAGACTTAGGGAGTGCAATGCACTCTATAAGTCCCCAAATGACGACTACTGTCAAAATATAGGTGCAAGAAATGTTTCAATTTACTTGTTTGTCAAGCAACCTATTTTTGGTGGTGAGACTAGCTTAAGTTGGTGCTTGGTGCCAAGATTTGGGAATTTTTGAAAGTCTTGGTTTTTTAGACTTAGGGAGTGCAATGCACTCTTTCATTCTCCAAATGACGACTAGTGTCAAAATCCAAGTACAAGAAATGCTTCAATTGAGTTGCTTTTCAAGCAAGCTATGTTTGGTGGTGAGATTGGACTACGTTGGTGGTTGGTACCAAGATTTTGAAATTTTTGATATTCTTGGTTTTTTACACTTACTGGCTGCAATGCACTATTTAAATTCCTAAATTACGACTAGTGTCAAAATATAGGTGCAAGAAATGTTTCAATTTAGTTACTTTTCATGCAAACTATGTTTGTTGGTGAGACTGAACTAAGTCTGTGCTTGGTTCCAAGATTTGGAAATGTTTTAAAGTATTGGATTTTTAGACTTAGGGGCTACAATGCACTCTTTAAATCCCGAAATGATGACTAGTGTCAAAAAATAGGTGCAAGAAATGTTTAACTTTTGTTTCCTTTCAGGCAAGCTATGTTTGGTGGTGAGGCTAGATTAAGTTGGTGCTTTGTGCTAAGATTTGGAAATTTTTGATAGTCATGGTTTTTTAGACTTAGGGGTTGCAATGCACTCTTTAAATCCCGAAATGACGACTAGTGCTAAAATATAACTGCAAGAAATGTTTCAATTTAGTTGCTTTTGAAGCAAGCTATGTTTTGTGGTAAGATTGGACTAAGTTGGTGCTTGGTGCCAAGATTTGGAAATTTTTGGAAGTCTTTGTTTTTTAGACTTAGGGGCTGCAATGTACTCTTTAAATCCCTAAATGACGACTAGTGGCAAAATATAGGAGAAAGAAATGTTTCAATTTAGTTGTTTGGTGGTGAGACTGAACGAAGTTGGTGCTTGGTTCCAAGATTTAGAAATGTTTAAAAGGCTTGGATTTTTACACATAGGGATTACAATGCACTCTTTAAATCCCCAAATGAGGACTAGTGTCAAAATATAGGTGCAAGAAATTATTGAATTTAGTTGCTGTTCAAGCAAGCCATGTTTGGTGGTGAGACTGGACTAAGTTGGTGTTTGGTGCCAAGATTTTGAAACTTTTGAAAGTCTTGTTTTTTTAGACTTAGGGGTTGCAATGCACTCTTTAAATCCCGAAATGACGACTAGTGTTAAAATATAACTACAAGAAAATTTTCAATTTAGTTGCTTTTGAAGCAAGCTATGTTTGGAGGTGAGACTCGACTAAGTTGGTGCTTGGTGGCAAGATTTGGAATTTTTTTAAAGTCTTGGATTTTTAGACTTAGGGAGTGCAATCCAATCTTTAAGTCCCCAAATGACGACTAGTGTGAATATATATGTGCAAGAAATGTTTCAATTTAGTATCTTTTTAGGCAGGCTATGTTTGGTGGTGAGGTTGGACTATGTTGGTGCTTGGTGCCAAGATTTGGAATTTTTTGGAAGTCTTTGTTTTTTAGACTTAGGGGCTGCAATGCACTCTTTAAATCCTTAAATGACGACTGATGTCAAAATACAAGTACAAGAAATGTTTCAATTGAGTTGCTTTTACGGCAAGCTATGTTTGGTGATGAGATTGGAATACGTTGGTGGTTAGTGCCAAGATTTTGAAATTTTTGATAGTCTTGGTTTTGTAGACTTAGGGACTTTAGTGGACTCTTTAAATCCCCAAATGACGAATAGTGTCAAAATATAGGTACAAGAAATGTTTCAATTTACTTGCTTTTCAAGCAAGTTAGGTTTGGTGGTGAGACTGGATTAAGTCTCTGTTTGGTGCCAAGATTTGAAAATGTTTTAAAGTCTTGGTTTTTTAGACTTAGGAGCTGCAATGCACTCTTTAAATTCCCAAATGATGACTAGTGTCAAAATATAGGTACAAGAAATATTTCTATTTTGTTTCTTGTCAAACAAGCTATGTTTGGTGGTGAGACTGGACTCAGTTGGTGCTTGGTGCTAAGATTTGGAAATTATTAAAGTCTTTGTTTTTTACACTTAGGGGCAACAATGCACTATTTAAAGTCCAAAATTACGACTAGTGTCGAAATATAGGTGCAAAGAATGTTTCAATTTAGTTGCTTTTCAAGCAAACTACGTTTGGTGGTGAGACATGACTAAGTTGGTGCTTTGTGCTAAGATTTGGAAATTTTTGAAACTTTTAGTTTTCTACACTTAGGAGCTGCAATGCACTCCTTAAAACCACAAATGATGACAAGTGTCAAAATACAGGTGCAGGAAATGTTTCAATTTAGTTGCTTTTCATGCAAGCTAAGTCTGTGCATGGTGCCAAGATTTGGAAATTTTTTAAAGTATTGGTTTTTTAGACTTAGGGGCTGCAATGCATGCTTTAAATTCAAAAATGACGACTTTGTGTTAAAAAATAGGTGCAAGAAATGTTTCAATTTTGTTTCTTTTCAAGCAAGCTATGTTTGGTATTGAGGTTGGATTAAGATGGTGCTTTGTGCTAAGATTTTGAAATTTTTGATAATCTTGGTTTTTTAGACTTAGCGGTTTTAATGCACTCTTTAAATCCCGAAATGATGACTAGTGTTAAAATATAGCTGCAAGAAATGTTTCAATCTAGTTGCTTTTGAAGCAAGCTATGTTTGGTGGCGAGACTAGGTTGGTGCTTGGTGCTAAGATTGTGAAATATTTGGAAGTCTTTGTTTTTTAGACTTAGGGGTTGCAATGCACTCTTTAAATCNTGTCAAAATATAGGAGAAAGAAATGTTTAAATTTAGTTTCTTTTAAGGCAAGCTATGTTTGGTGGTGAGATCAACTAAGTTGGTGCTTGGTTCCATGATTTGGAAATGTTTTAAAGTCTTGGATTTTTACACATAGGGATTGCAATCCACTGTTTAAATCCCCGAATGACGACTAGTGTCAAAATAGAGCTGCAAGAAATTATTGAATTTATTTGCTTTTCAAGCAAGTTATGTTTGGTGGTGAGACTAGACCTAGTTAGTGTTTTGTGCCAAGGTTTGGAAAGTTTTTTACAGTGTTGGTTTTTTAGACTTAGGGGCTGCATTGCACTCCTTAAATCCTGAAATGACGACTAGTGTCAAAATATATATATATGCAAGAAATGTTTCAATTTAGTTGCTTTTTAAGCAAGCTATGTTTAGTGGTGAGAGTGGACTAAGTTGGTGCTTGGTGGAAGGATTTGGAAATTTTTTAAACTCTTGGTTTTTTAGATTTAGGGGCTGCAATGCACTCTTTAAATCCCCAAATGACAACTAGTGTCAAAATATAGGTACAAGAAATGTTTCAATTTAGTTGGTTTTCAAGCAAGTTTTGTTTGGTGCTGAGACTATACTAAGTTGGTGCTTAGTCCCAAGATTTGGAAATATTTTATAGTCATGGTTTCTTTGACTTAGGGACTGCAATGCACTCTTTAAATTCCCAAATTAAGACTAGTGTCAAAATATAGGTGCAAGAAATGTTTGAATTTAGGTTCTTTTCAAGTATACTATGTTTGGTGGTGAGACTGGACTAAGTTTGTGCTTGGTGCCAAGATTTGGAAACTTTTGAAAGTCTTGGTACCAAGATTTCCAAATCTTTGAAAAATTTCCAAATCTTGGCACCAAGACTAAGTTGGTGCTTGGTGCCAAGATATGGAAATTTTTGTATGTCTTAGTTTTTTAGACTGAGGAGCTGGAATGCACTCTTTAAATC
>NW_014543607.1:322438-346655 GCF_000741045.1 Vigna radiata var. radiata | reverse complement strand
CAAGAAATGTTTCAATTTAGTTGCTTTTCAAGGAAGCTATGTTTGGTGGTGAGATTGGACTAGTTGGTGGTTGGTGCCAAGATTTGGAAATTTGTGATAGTCTTGGTTTTGTAGACTTAGGGGCTGCAATGGACTCTTTAAATCCCCAAATGACGACTAGCGTCAAAATATAGGTGCAAGAAATGTTTGAATTTAGGTTCTTTTCAAGCATACAATGTTTGGTGGTAAGAGTGGACTAAGATGGTGCTTGGTGCCAAGATTTGGAAACTTTTGAAAGTCTTGGTACGAAGATTTCGAAAGCTTTTAAAAATTTTCAAATCTTGGCACCAAGACTAAGTTGGTGCTTGGTGAGAAGATTTGGATATTTTTGAATGTCTTAGTTTTTTAGACTTAGGGGCTGCAATGCACTCTTTAAATTCCCAAATGACGACTAGTGTCAAAATATAGGTACAGGAATTGTTTCAATTTTGTTTCTTTTCATGCAAGCTATGTTTGGTGGTGAGACTGGAGTTAGTTGGCGCTTGGTGCTAAGATTTGGAAATTATTAAAGTCTTGATTTTTTACACTTAGGGGCTGCAATGCACTATTTAAATTCCCAAATTACGACTAGTGTCAAAATGTAGGAGCAAGAAATGTTTCAATTTAGTTGTTTTTCATGCAATCTATGTTTAGTGGTGAGACTAAGTTTGTGCTTGGTGCCAAGATTTGGAAATGTTTTACGGTATTGGTTTTCTAGACTTAGGGGCTGCGATGGACTCTTTAAATTCCAAAATGAGGACTAGTGTCAAAAAATAGGTGCAAGAAATGTTTCTATTTTTTTTCTTTTCAAGCAAGCTATGTTTGGTGGTGAGGCTGGATTAAGATGGTGCTTTGTCCTAAGATTTGGAAATTTTTGATACTCTTGGTTTTTTAGCCTTAGGGGTTGCAATGCACTCTTTAAATTCCGAAATGACGACTAGTGTTAAAATATAGCTGCAAGAAATGTTTAAATTTAGTTGCTTTTGAAGCAAGCTATGTTTGGTGGTGAAACTGGACTAGGTTGGTGCTTGGTGCCAAGATTTTGAAATTTTTGGAAGTCTTTGTTTTTTAGACTTAGGGGCTGCAATGCACTCTTTAAATCCTCAAATGACGACTAGTGTCAAAATATAGGAGAAAGAAATGTTTCAATTTAGTTGCTTTTAAGACAAGCTATGTTTCGTGGTGAGACTGAACTAAGTTGGTGCTTGGTTCCATGATTTGGAAATCTTTTAAAGTCTTGGATTTTTACACATAGAGATTGCAATCCACTGTTTAAATCCCCAAATGACGGCTAGTGTCAAAATATAGGTGCAAAAATGATTGAATTTTGTTGCTTTTCAAGCAAGTTATGTTTTGTGGTGAGACTGAAATAAGTTGGTGTTTGGTGCCAAGATTTGCAAACTTTTGAAAGTCTTTGTTTTTTAGACTTAGGGGCAGCAAGGCACTCTTCAAATCCCCAAATGATAATTAGTGTCAAAATATATGTGCAAGAAATGTTTCTATTTAGTTGCTTTTCAAGAGAGCTATGTTTGGTGGTGAGGTTGGACTAAGTTGGTGCTTGGTGGAAAGATTTGGAAATTTTTTAAAGTCTTTGTTTTTTAGACTTAAGGGCTGCAATGCACTCATTAAATCCCCAAAGGACGACTAGTGTCAAAAAATAGGTGCAAGAAATGTTTCAATTTAGTTGGCTTTCAATGAAGTTTTGTTTGGTGCTGAGACTATACTAAGTTGGTGCTTTGTGCTAAGATTTCGAAATTTTTTATAGTCTTGGTTTTTTAGACTTAGGGGTTGCAATGCACTCTTTAAATTCTGAAATGACGACTGGTGTCAAAATATAGGAGCAAGAAATGTTTCAATTTAGATGCTTTTCAAGCAAGCTATGTTTGGTGGTGAGACTTGACTAAATTGGTACTTCGTGCCAAGATTTGGAAATTTTTTAAAGTCATGATTTTTTAGACTTAAGGGTTGTAATGCACTCTTTAAATTCCCAAATGAAGACTAGTGTCAAAATATTGGTGCAATAAATGTTTGAATTTAGGTTCTTTTCAAGCATACTAAGTTTGGTGGTGAGACTGGACTAAGATGGTGCTTGGTGCCAAGATTTGGAAACTTTTGAAAGTTTTGGTGCCAAGATTTCCAAATCTTTCAAAAATTTCCAAATCTTGGCACCAAGACTAAGTTGGAGCTTGGTGCCAGGATTTGGAAATTTTTGAATGTCTTAGTTTTTCAGACTGAGGAGCTCCAATGCACTCTTAAATCCTTAAATGACGACTAGTGTCAAAATACAAGTACCAGAAATGTTTCAATTTAGTTGCTTTTGAAGGAAGCTATGTTTGGTGGTGAGAATGGTTTAAGTTGTTGCTTAGTGCCAAGATTTGGAAATTTTTTAAACTCTTGGTTTTTTAGAGTTAAGGAGTTCAATGCACTCCTTAAGTCCCCAAATGACGACTAGTGTCAAAATATATGTGCAAGAAATGTTTCAATTTTGTTTCTTTTCAAGTAAGTTATGTTTCCTGGTGAGGCTGGACTAAGTTGGTGCTTGGTACTAAGATTTGGAAATTTTTTATAGTCTTGGTTTTTTAGACTAAGGTGTTGCAATGCACTCTTTAAATCCCGAAATGATGACTAGTTTTAAAATATAGCTACAAGAAATGTTTCAATTTATTTGCTTTTGAAGCAAGCTATGTTTGGTGGTGAGACTGGGCTAAGTTGGTGTTCGGTGCCAAAATTTGGAAATTTTTGAAACTCTTGCTTTTTTAGACTTAGGGAGTGCAATGCACTATTTAAGTCCCCAAATGACGAATAATGTCAAAATATATTTGCAAGAAATGTTTCAATTTAGTTTCTTTTCAAGCAAGCTATGTTTGGTGGTGAGGTTGGACTATGTTGGTGCTTGGTGCCAAGATTTGGAAATTTTTGGAAGTCTTTGTTTTTTAGACTTAGGGGCTGCAATGCACTTTTTAAATCCCCAAATGACGACTAGTGTCAAAATATAGGTGCAAGAAATATTTTTATTTAGTTTCTTTTCAACCAAGCTATGTTCGTGGTGAGACTGCACTAAGTTGGAGCTTGGTGCCAAGATTTGGAAATTTTTCAAAAGTCTTGGTTTTTTAGACTTAGGGGCAGCAATGCATTCTTTAAATCTCCAAGTGACGACTAGTGTCAAAATATAGGAGGAAGAAATGTTTCAATTTACTTGCTTTTCAAGCAAGCTATGTTTGGTGGAGAGACTGGACTAAGATGGTGCTTGGTGCCAAGATTTGGAAACTTTTGAAAGTCTTTGTTTTTTAGACTTAGCGGCTGCAATGCACTCTTTAAATCCCCAAATGACGACTGGTGTCAAAATATAGGTGCAAGAAATGTTTCAATTTAGTTGCTTTTCAAGCAAGTTTTGTTTGGTGGTGAGACTATACTAAGTTGGTGCTTAGTGCCAAGATTTTGAAATATTTTAAAGTCATGGTTTCGTAGACTTAGGGGCTGTAATGCACCCTTTAAATCCCGATATGACGACTAGTGTCAAAATATAGGTGCAAGAAATGTTTCACTTTAGATGCTTTTCAAGCAAGCTATGTTTGGTGGTGAGACTTGAATAAGTTGGTGCTTCGTGCCAATATATGGAAATTTTTTAAAGTCATGGTTTTTTAGACTTAGGGGCTGCAATGCACTCCTATATCCCCAAAGGACGACTAGTGTCACAATATAAGTGCAAGAAATGTTTCAATTTTGTGGCTTTTCAAGCAAGCTTTGTTTGGTGGTGCGATTGGACTAAGTTGGTGCTTGGTGGCAAGATTTGGAAATTTTTTAAAGTCTTCGTTTTTTAGAATTAAGGGCAGCAATGCATTTTTAAATCCCCAAATAACGACTACTGTCAAAATATAGGTGTAGTAAATGTTTGAATTTAGTTTCTTTTCAAGCAAGCTATGTTTGGTGGTGGGACTGGACGAAGTTGGTGCTTGGTTCCAAGATTAGGATATGTTTTAAAGTCTTTGTTTTTTACACAAAGGGACTGCAATGCACTCATTAAATCCCCAAAGGACGACTAGTGTCAAAATATAGGTGCAAGAAATGTTTCAATTTAGTGGCTTTTCAAGCAAGCTTTGTTTGGTGGTGAGACCGGACTAACTTGGTGCTTGGTGGCAACATTTTGAAATTTCTGAAAGACTTCGTTTTTTAGACTTAAGGGCAGCAATGCATCTTTTAAATCCCCAAATGACGAATAATGTAAAAATATAGGTGCAAGAAATGTTTGAATTTAGTTGCTTTTCAAGCAAACTTTGTTTGGTGGTGAGACAAGACTAAGTTGGTGCTTAGTTCCAAGATTTGGAAATTTTTGAAAGAGTTAGTTTTTTACACTTAGGAGCTACAATGCACTCCTTAAATCCCCAAATGACGACAAATGTAAAAATATAGCTGCAAGAAATGTTTCTATTTAGTTGCTTTTCAAGCAAGCTATGTTTGGTGGTCAGACTGTACTAAGTTTGTGCTTGGTGCCAAGAATTGGAAATTTTTTAATGTCATGGTTTTTTAGACTTAGGGGCTGTAATGCACTCGTTAAATTCCCAAATGATAATTGTGTCGAAATATAGGTGCAAGAATATTTTCAATTTAGTTACTTTCCAAGCAATCTATATTTGGAGATGAGACTGGATTAAATGGGTGCTTGGTGGCAAGATTCGGTTGCTTTTGAAAGTGTTAGTTTTTTACACTTAGGAGCTGCAATGTATTCTTTAAATCCTTAAATGAAAACTAATGTCAAAATACAAGTACAAGAAATGTTTCAATTTAGTTACTTTTCAAGCAAGCTATATTTGGTGGAGAGATTTAACTACGTTGGTGGTTGGTGCCAAGATTTGGAAATTTTTTATAGTCTTGGTTTTGTAGACTTAGGGGCTGCAATGCACTCATTAAATCCCCAAAGGATGACTAGTGCCAAAATATAGGTGCAAGAAAAGTTTCAATTTAGTTACTTTTCAAGCAAACTTTGTTTGGTGGTGAGATTGGACTAAGTTGGTGCTTGGTAGCAAGATTTTGAAATTTTTAAAGTCTTGGTTTTTTAGACTTAGAGGCAGCAATGCATTCTTTAAATCTCCAAATAACGACTAGTGTCAAAATTTAGGTGCAAGAAATGTTTGAATTTAGTTGCTTTTCAAGCATACTATGTTTGGTGGTGAGATTGGACTAAGATGGTGCTTGGTCCCAAGATTTGGAAATTTGTGAAAGTCTTAGTTTTTTACACTTAGGAAATGCAATGCACTCCTTAAATCCCCAAATGACGACTAGTGTCAAAATACAACTGCAAGAAATGTTTCAATTTAGTTGCTTTTCAAGAATGTTTTCTTTGGGGGTGAGACTGGACTAGTTGGTGCTTGGTGCCAAGATTTGGAAATATTTTAAAGTAATGGTTTTCTAGACTTAGGGGCTGCAATGCACTCTTTAAATCCCCAAAGGACAACTAGTTTCAAAATATAGGTGCAAGAAATGTTTCAATTTGTTGGCTTTTCAAGCAAGCTTTGTTTGGTGGTGAGACTTGACTAAGTTGGTGCTTGGTGACAGGATTTGGAAATTTCTTAAAGTCTTCGTTTTTTAGATTTAGTGGCAGCAATGCATTTTTTAAATCCCCAAATGACGACTAGTGTCAAAATATAGGTGCAAGAAATGTTTGAATTTAGTAGCTTTTCAAGCAAACTAGGTTTGGTGGTGAGACAGGACGAAGTTGGTTCTTGGTGCTTGGTGCCAAGATTTGGAAATTTTTGAAAGTGTTACATTTTTACACTTAGGAGCTGCAATGCACTCCTTAAATCCCCTAAATGACGACAAGTGTCAAAATACAGGTGCAATAAATGTTTCAATTTAGTTGCTTTTCAAGCAAGCTATGTTTGGTGGTGAGACAGTACTAAGTTGGTGTTGGTGCCAAGATTTGCATATGTTTTAAATTCTTGGTTTTTTACACAAAGGGACTGCAATTCACTCATTAAATCCCCAAAGGTCGACTAGTGTCAAAATATAGGTGCAAGAAATGTTTCAATTTAGTGGCTTTTCAAGCAAGCTTTGTTTGGTGGTGAGACTGGACTAACTTGGTGCTTGGTGGCAAGATTTGGAAATTTTTGAAAGTCTTCATTTTTTAGAATTAGGGGCAGCAATGCAATTTTTAAATCCCCAAATGAACACTAATATCAAAATATAGGTGCAAGAAATTTTTGAATTTAGTTGATTTTCAAGCAAACTAGGTTTGGTGGTGTGACAGGACTAAGTTGGTGCTTGGTGCCAAGATTTGGAAATTTTTGAAAGTGTTAGTTTTTTCCACTTAGGAGCTGCAATGCACTCCTGAAATCCCCAAATGACGACAAGTGTCAAAATACAGGTGCAAGAAATGTTTCAATTTAGTTGCTTTTCAAGAAAGCTATGTTTGGTGGTGAGACTATACTAAGTTGGTGCTTGGTGCCAAGATTTAGAAATTTTTTAAAGTCATGGTTTTTTAGACTTAGGGGCTGGAATGCACTGTTTAAATTCCCAAATGAAAACTAGTGTCGAAATATAGGTGCAACAAATATTTCAATTTAGTTACTTTTCAAGCAATCTATGTTTGGTGGTGAGACTGGACTAAGTGGGTGCTTGGTGGCAAGACTTGGTAATTTTTGAAAGTCACGGTTTTTTAGACTTAGGGGCAAGAATGCATTCTTTTAATCCCTAAATGACGACAAGTGTCAAAACATAGGTCCAAGAAATTTTTGAATTAAGTTTCTTTTCAACCAAGCTATGTTTGGTGGTGAGACTGGACTAAGTTGGTGGTTGGTGCCAAGATTTGGAAATTTTTTATAGTCTTGGTTTTGTAAACTTAGGGGCTGCAATGCACTCATTAAGTCCCCAAAGGACGACAAGTGTCAAAATATAGGTGACAGATAAGTTTCAATTTAGTTGCTTTTCAAGTAAACTTTGTTTTGTGGTGAGACTGAACTAAGTTGGTGCTTGGTGGCAAGATTTTGAAATTTTTGAAAGTGTTAAAATTTAGGTGCATGAAATGTTTGAATTTAGTTGCTTTTGAAGCATACTATGTTTGGTGGTGAGATTGGACTAAGATGGTGCTTGGTCCCAAGATTTGGAAATTTGTGAAAGTCATAGTTTTTTACACTTAGGAGATGCAATGAACTCCTTAAACCCTCAAATGACGACTAGTGTCAAAATATATGTGCAAGAAATGTTTCAATTTAGTTGGTTTTCAAGAAAGTTTTGTTTGGTGGTGAGACTGGACTAAGTTGGTGCTTGGTGCCAAAATTTGGAAATATTTTAAACTAATGGTTTCTTAGACTTAGGGGCTGCAATGTACTCTTTAAATCCCCAAATGACGACTAGTGTCAAAATATAGGTGCAACAAATGTTTAAATTTAGATTCTTTTCAAGTAAACTATGTTTGGTGGTGAGACTTGACTAAGATGGTGCTTCATACCAAGATATGGAAATTTTTTAAAGTCATGATAATTTAGACTTAGGGGCTGCAATGCACTCTTTAAATCCCCAAAGGACAACTGGTGGAAAAATATAGGTGCAAGAAATGTTTCAACTTAGTGGCTTCTCAAGCAAGCTTTGTTTGGTGGTGAGATTGGACTAAGTTGGTGCTTGGAGGCAAGATTTGGAAATTTTTGGAAGTCTTCGTTTTGTAGACTTAGGTGCAGCAATGCATTTTTTAAGTTCTCAAATGGCGACTAGAGTCAAAATATAGGTGCAAGAAATGTTTGAATTTAGTTTCTTTTCAAGCAAACTAGGTTTGGTGGTGAGACAGGACTACGTAGCTGCATGGTGCCAAGATTTGGAAATTTTTGAAAGTGTTAGTTTTTTACACTTAGGATCTGCAATGCACTTCTTAAATCCCCAAATGACAACAAGTTTCAAAATATAGGTGCAAGAAATGTTTCAATTTAGTTGCTTTTCAAGCAAGTTATGTTTGGTGTTGAGAATGTACTAAGTGGGTGCTTGGTGCCAAGATTTGGAAATTTTTTAAAGTCATGGTGTTTTAGACTTAGGGGCTACAATACAATCTTTAAATTCCCAATTGAAAACTAGTGTCAAAATATAGGTGCAAGAAATGTTTCAATTTAGTTACTTTTCAAGCAACCTATGTTTGGTGGTGAGACTGGACTAAGTGGGTGCTTGCTTGCAAGATTTGGATATTTTTGAAAGTCTTGGTTTTTTAGAGTTAGGGGCAACAATGCATTCTTTAAATCCCTAAATGACGACTAGTGTCAAAATATAGGTGCAAGAAATTTTTTAATATAGTTGCTTTTCAAGCAAGCTATGTTTGGTGTTGAGATTGGACTAAGTTGGTGCTTGGTGCCAAGATTTGGAAATTTTTGAATGTCTTAATTTTTTAGATTGAGGAGCTGCAATGCACTCTTTAAATCCTTAAATGACGACTAGTGTCAAAATACAAGTACAAGAAATGTTTCAATTTAGTTGCTTTTCAAGCAAGCTATGTTTGGTGGTGAGATTGGACTACGTTGGTGGTTGGTGCCAGGATTGGGAAGTTTTTGATAGTCTTGGTTTTTTACACTTAAGGGCTGCAGTGCACTCATTAAATCCCAAAAGGACGACTAGTGTCAAAATATAGGTGCAAGAAATGTTTCAATTTAGAAGATTTTCAAGCAAGCTATGTTTGGTGGTGAGACTTGACTAAGTTGGTGCTTCGTGCAAAGATATGGAAATCTTTTAAAGTCATGGTTTTCTAGACTTAGGTGCTTCAATGCACTCTTTAAATCCCCAAAGGACAACTAGTGTCAAAATATAGGTGCAAGAAATGTTTCAATTTATTGGCTTTTCAAGCAAGCTTTGTTTGGTGGTGAGACTTGACTAAGTTGGTGCTTCGTGACAGGATTTGGAAATTTTTGAAGGTCTTCGTTTTTTAGACTTAGTGGCAGCAATGCATTTTTTAAATCCCCAAATGACGACTAGTGTTAAAATATAGGTGCAAGAAATGTTTGAATTTAGTTGCTTTTCAAGCAAACTAGGTTTGGTGGTGAGAGAGGACGAAGTTGGTGCTTGGTGCCAAGATTTGGATATTTTTGAAAGTGTTAGTTTTTTACACTTAGGAGCTGCAATGCACTCCTTAAATCCCCAAATGACGACAAGTGTCAAAATAGAGGTGCAAGAAATGTTTCCATTTAGTTGCTTTTCAAGGAAGCTATGTTTAGTGGTGAGACTGTACTAAGTTGGTGCTTGGTGCCAAGGTTTGGAAATTATTTAAAGTCATGGTTTTTTAGACTTAGGGGCTGCCATGCACTATTTAAATTCCCAAATGAAAAATAGTGTCGAAATATAGGTGCAAAAATTTAGTTACTTTTCAAGCAATCTATGTTTAGAGGTGAGACTGGACTAAGTGGGTGCTTGGTGGCAAGATTTGAAATTTTTTGAAAGTCTTGGTTCTAATGACTTAGGGGCTGCAATGCACTCTTTAAATACCCAAATGACGACTAGTGTCAAAATATAGGTGCAAGAAATGATTCAATTTAGTTTCTTTTCAATCAAGCTATTTTTGGTGGTGAGAGTGTACTAAGTTGGTGCCTGGTGCTAAGACTAGTGTCAAAATTTAGGTGCAAGAAATGTTTGAATTTAGTTGTTTTTCAAGCATACTATGTTTGGTGGTGAGATTTGACTAAGATGGTGCTTGGTACCAAGATTTGGAAATTTTTGAAAGTTTTAGTTTTTTACACTTAGGAGCCACAATGCACTCCTTAAATCCCAAAATGACGACTAGTTTCAAAATATAGGTGCAAGAAAAGTTTCAATTTAGTTGCTTTTCAAGAAAGCTATATTTGGTGGTGAGACTGTATTAAGTTGGTGCTTGGTGCCAAGATTTGGAAATTTTTGAAAGTCATGGTTTTTTAGACTTAGGGGCTAGAATGCACTCTTTAAATTCCCAAATGAAAACTAGTGTCGAAATATAGGTGCAACAAATGTTTCAATTTAGTTACTTTTCAAGCAATCTATGTTTGGTGGTGAGACTGGACTAAGTGGGTGCTTGGTGGCAAGATTTGGTAATTTTTGAAAGTCACAGTTTTTTAGACTTAGGGGCAGCAACGCATTCTTTTAATCCCTAAATGACGACAAGTGTCAAAACATAGGTCCAAGAAATTTTTGAATTTAGTTTCTTTTCAACCAAGCTATGTTTGGTTGTGAGATTGGACTAAGTTCGTGCTTGGTGCCAAGATTTGGAAATTTTTTATAGTCTTGGTTTTGTAAACTTAGGGGATGCAATGCATTCATTAAATCCCCAAAGGACGACTAGTGTCAAAATATAGGTGCCAGAAAAGTTTCAATTTAGTTGCTTTTCAAGCAAACTTTGTTTAGTGGTGAGACTAAACGAAGTTGGTGCTCGGTGGCAAGACTTTGAAATTTTTGAAAGTCTTGCTTTTTTAGACTTAGGGGCAGCAATGCATTCTTTAAATCCCCAAATGACGACTAGTGTCAAAATTTAGGTGCAAGAAATGTTTGAATTTAGTTGCTTTTGAAGCATGCTATGTTTGGTGGTGAGATTGGACTAAGATGGTGCTTGGTGCCAAGATTTGGAAATGTTTGAAAGTCTTAGTTTTTTACACTTAGGAGATGCAATGAACTCCTTAAATCCCCAAATGACGACTAGTGTCAAAATATAGCTGCAAGAAATGTTTCAATTTAGTTGCTTTTCAAGAAAGTTTATTTGGTGGTGAGAATGGACTAAGTTGGTGCTTGGTGCCAAGATTTGGAAATATTTTAAACTAATGGTTTCTTATACTTAGGGGCTGCAATGCACTCTTTAAATCCCCAAAGGACGACTAGTGGCAAAATATAAGTGCAAGAAATGTTTCAATTTAGTGGCTTTTCAAGCAAGCTTTGTTTGGTGGTGAGATTCGACTAAGTTGGTGCTTGGAGGCAAGATTTGGAAATTTCTGGAAGTCTTCGTTTTTTAGACTTATGGGCAGCAATGCATTTTTTAAGTCCCCAAATGGCAACTAGAGTCAAAATATGGGTGCAAGAAATGTTTGAATTTAGTTGTTTTTCAAGAAAACTAGGTTTGGTGGTGAGACAGGACTAAGTTGGTGCTTGGTGCCAAGATTTGGAAATTTTTGAAAGTGTTAGTTTTTTACACTTAGGAGATGCACTCCTTAAATCCCCAAATGACGACAAGTGTCAAAATACAGGTGCAAGAAATTTTTCAATTTAGTTGCTTTTCAAGAAAGTTTTGTTTTGTGGTGAGACTGGACTAAGTTGGTGCTTGGTGCCAAGATTTGGAAATATTTTAAAGTAATGGTTTCTTAGACTTAGGGGCTGGAATGGACTCTTTAAATCCCCAAATGATGACTAGTGTCAAAATATAGGTGCAAGAAATCTTTCAATTTAGATGCTTTTCAAGCAAGCTATGTTTGGTGGTGTGACTTGACTAAGTTGGTGCTTCGTGCCAAGATATGGAAACTTTTTAAAGTCATGATTATTAAGACTTAGGAGCTGCAATGTACTCCATAAATCCCAAAATGACGACAAGTTTCAAAATACAGGTGCAACAAATGTTTTAGTTTACTTGCTTTTCAAGTAAGCTATGTTTTGTGGTGAGACTCTACTAAGTTGGGGCTTGGTTCCAAGATTTGGAAATTTTTGAAAGTCAAGGTCTTTTAGACTTAGGGGCTGCAATGCACTCTTTAAATTCCCAAATGACAACTAGAGTCAAAATATAGGTGCAAGAAATGTTTCAATTTAGTTACTTTTCAAGCAATCTATGTTTGGTGGTGAGACTCGACTAAGTGGGTGCTTGGTGGCAAGATTTTAAAATTTTTAAATGTCTTATTTTTTTAGACTTAGGCGCAGCAATGCATTCTTTAAATCCCCAAATGAGGACTAGTGTCAAAATTTAGATGCAAGAAATGTTTGAATTTAGCTGCTTTTCAAGCATACTATGTATGATGGTGAGATTGGACTAAGATGGTGCTTGGTTCAAACATTTGGAAATTTTTTAAAGTCATGGTTTTTTAGACTTAGCGGCTGCAATGCACTCTTTAAATTCCCAAATGACAACTAGTGTCGAAAGATAGGTGCAAGAAATGTTTCAATTTAGTTACTTTTCAAGCAATCTATGTTTGGTGGTGAGACTGGACTAAGTGGGTGCTTGGTGGCAAGATTTGGAAATTTTTGAAAGTGTTAGTTTTTTACACTTAGGAGCTGCAATGCACTCCTTAAATCCCCAAATGTCGACAAGTGTCAAAATACAGGTGCAAGAAATGTTTAAATTTACTTGCTTTTCAAGTAAGCTATGTCTTGTGGTGAGACTGTACTAAGTTGGGGTTGGTGCCAAGATTTGGAATTTTTTGATAGTCATGGTTTTTTAGACTTAGGGGCTGCAATGCACTCTTTAAATTCCGAAATGACAACGTCGAAATATAGGTGCAAGAAATGTTTCAATTTAGTTACTTTTCAAGCAATCTATGTTTAGTGGTGAGACTGGACTAAGTGGGTGCTGGGTGGCAAGATTTGGAAATTTTTGAAAGTCTTGGTTTTTTAGACTTAGGGGCAACAATGCATTCTTTAAATCCCTAAATGACGACTAGTGTGAAAATATAGGTGCAAGAAATTTTTGAATTTAGTTGCTTTTCAAGCAAGCTATGTTTGGTGGTGAGACTGAACTAAGTTGGTGCTTGGTGCCAAGATTTGGAAATTTATGAATGTCTTAGTTTTTTAGACTGAGGAGCTGCAATACACTCTTTAAATCCTTAAATGACGACTAGCGTCAAAATACAAGTACAAGATATGTTTCAATTTCGTTGCTTTTCAAGCAAGATATGTTTGGTGGTGAGATTGGAGTACGTTGGTGGTTGGTGACAAGATTTGGAGATTTTTGATAGTCTTCGTTTTGTAGACTTAGGGGCTGCAATGCATTCTTTAAATTCTCAAATGATGACTGTAAAGCCCAAGAAAATACTCACTTTAATAAATAATATGAATTTTTATATTATTAATAGTAATAATTTTTTTAGGACAAAATATGAAAATTTTAGTAAGTTAAATCATTTATTTTATAGATAATTAATAGGATAGGTTCAAAATTTCCAGAATTTATTTCTACAATTTATAGAAGGGTTTTGTTTAATAAAAAAAATAAAAAAAAATGAATAGTGAATAGTGAATAGTGAATGGTAAAAAGTATATAGTAAAAAGTGAATAGTAAAAACGAAAATAATAAATAAATAAAAATCAGAAATTAAATATTCTTAAGGGGTAAGAGTTCTTAAATATTAAGAAAAGGTTAGGTAAGTGGTAGTTGTGATTCAGATGTTTATTTAATAAAATAATATTAAAAAAATTAGTAAATAGTAAAATCTTTTTACTATAAATAGCCACGGGGGAGAGAATGATTATGCACAAGAAGTAGAGAAAAATTAGAAAGAAAGAAGGTGAGAGAAGGAAAAAATTTGGAAGAAATTTTGATTGTATGGAGAGTAAAGATTTTGGAGGATTTTGGGGAAGCAACTTCCGTGTAGAAACTGAGTCTGGAAAAGAGGTAAGGGGAGCTAACCCTTGTATGTTTTTAAGTTAATACTATTATTACTATTCATGTTTTGAATGATTGTGTATGTCTATGTGTTGGTTATATGACTGTTTAGGCATTAAATTTATGTGTTATTATTGATGCAAGAGCGATGGGGGTGACGTGGGATACTAGTCTTGTGAAGCTCGTATAAATTAATAATTGCCCGGGAAAGCTCTAATAAGAGTGATGCGAGGGACGCTATGCATATTGGTGTATGCATTCTGATTTGGAGTTTGATACATATTGGTGTATGCATTCTTATATGTTGTTTGATGTATATTGGTGTATGCATGATGTGGAGTATGCATAATGATTGGTTAAGAGATGTATGCTTATAATGTTTTTGTTAGCTCACCCTTACTTGTGTGTGCATGTGAATGCGATGATCGTATAATGTGTGATGTTATACGAGAGCAGATGGAGGAATGTCGTTTAATCCAGTTCAAGCGAGGATAGAGACAGAAGAATAATTGATAAGAGTTCGAGTTATATTTATAGAGGAGAAGTTGAAATCTGAGTTTTGTGTATCTAGGAAAACTTTTATTCCTCGTTTCTATGATTGTTCTATGATATCAAGAATGTAATAACTATATTATAGTTTATTACTATAATTATTGGGATGTTACACTAATGGTATCAGAGCAGTTCGTCCTTAGGAGAACCTGCGGGTTGTGTGCTTAACCTGCCTTCTGTGAAGAGTCGAGCCTAGGTGACATGATTTGTCATGTCTTTCTAAGTTTAAATGATAGAGTGAGTATAGCCAACAGGAAGTTTTAAGAACAGAAAACACCTTGATAATAGTATTGAGGGTGCACACTCATTACTTTATCCAAGATGAATTTCCTTTCTTAATTCTAAAGGTTCGGGAGGGAAGAGTTGTGGTCTAAGTTTTATTCTTAATAGTGTTGTGTGCTAAATAATAGTAGAAGGATACATATTCAAAGATAACTTGGTCAAATTCTTCGGGACAAGTTTTGCCTCGAAGAATGGAAGATGCAGTGTGTTGGAGCCTAGAAGTCAAAACATCAGAGTTTTTGGTATACAATGGAAGAGGAAGGATGTTATAATTTAGAACCGTCATTTTTGTTTGAAGTGTTTCAAAGATCGAGCCAGAGGATCAAATATCAATAGTTGTGCAGTAAGAGTAAATTTTAAAGGTTAGAAGTAGAGGAATATTGGTGTAGAAAAGTTTGAGAAATTAATTTAAGTGATGCTTGAAGATTGGAAGAAGGAAAATGGTGGAAGGTTTGAAGTTATGGATAAAAAAAAAAGAGGTTTAGGCAGCAGAGGAAATAGGATCAGCGGGGTGAGAGTCACGGTTTTGTCTGGAAGAAAATTTGTATGTTTGGCCGAAAGATGAAGAAGTGAGTGTAGGAGTGAGTTCTGGTTTTGACAGCAGAGAAAGTTTAGGTTAGGTATTATTGAGGATTTTATGGAGTTACTGAAAGTTAATTTTGGAGTAAGTAAAGAGAAGAATATGGAGGCACATTCATTAGAAGGGTTTTCTCAATTGGTTAAGAAAATAAGAAATGGGTAATGTGGTTGGGAAGGAAGATGGGTTTAATGTATTGGTAGGAGATGAAAGAAAGAAAGTGAGTGTGTTACGTGATTAATGAATGAGAGGTATGAATTAGTGAGATGGATTGAGATAGGTTTTCTGGAATAATGAAGAAGTAATCGTAAGTATTGGTTTTAGGTTTGCATTGCAAGTATGCATGGGTTGAGGTTTACTTCGAAAGAAAAAGAGTGACGTAGAAGTGCTTGCCCTAATAAACTCGTTACAATTGAGGTTGCGTTGTGGATAATTCATGATTGTAGTATTATTAATGCGTGATATGTGTAATTATAATCCTATAGTGTTCAATCCTTTTGAGTTCTTTAAAGATGATATTAAATATGATTTTTAGCTTGTGTGGTTATTACGTTAGTTAGTTCATTCTAAGTTTGGGTTCAAATTACAAAAAAAAAAAGAAAATGGAATTCGTTGCAAAAACATCAACGAAATTTTTAAACACAACCAAATTGTAATTTTATTTATTGCTAATATGCATTTACAAACTTAGGAAAAATAAATAAATAAATAAATAAAACAAGTAAAAACAATAATATACATACCTAAGTGTCGGCCACAAATGGCCTTTAAATTACAGTAAAAAAAAATAATAATAATAATAAAGCAGAGCATAAATAAATTGTTCAAGTGTCGGCCACAAGTGGCCGTTAATTGCACAGTCCAAAATAAAATAAAAATAAAAAAATAAATTGTTCTGAGATCGGCCATAAGCGGCCAATTAAACTAGAATCCAAAAATAATAATAAAAACAAAAAAAAAAATATGTATACAAAACATAAAAAAAAGGGGGTCTCTTCAAGGAGACGACAATCTGAGAGAAAGCTCCGTGGAAGGAGCTTTGATATGGAACGGCACGAAATATGTCATTTTTTTTCCTCTTCACGTATGGGAGGAATTGGGAAGAGATCCAGAAGCTGTGGAGTCGGTGAAACCTGTGGAAATTGCGGAATTACCCATGAAAGATCTCCGAGTGTGCAAAAATAATAGTAGTCAGAGATAAATAAAAATAATAATAATAATAATAATAAAAGAATGCTTACCATACATAAACAACGGTAGGAGGGAGTATGAAGGTTCAGATATACCGGAGACGTCTTGCGGCATGCATCGATGTTTTACTCGGTTTCCATGATTCTGAAACCAGCAATAGATGCTGTATTCTCCGATTTCCCCGTACTCCCTGAGTCGTTCTACAATCTCGCGAATCTGATCTCGACTAGGATTAATGACCCTATGGTTGAAAATGTTCAACAAGATTTTAACTTGTTCCGGGGTGGACCGCCATCGTTTATAACCCGTCTTGGCTTCGATATCCATTTTTTCTAAGTTTTTGTTCATACTTCTTCTATGAAAAAAAAAGTAAAAGTAAAAAGATTTATTATGTTCAAGTCAAGTTTCCATTCTAAGCCAAGCCTTCCATTTTGCTTCTTTTATTTTTAGTGACTAGTCTTTAAGTTTCGATGTCCATAAATAAGCCAGTTTCAAGGTCCTTGCAACGGATCCTAATCAGACCTAAGTCCAAAGGGTCTGTGTTCTTGTTGAAATTTGGTTTTAAGTGTCTTAATGTCCATAAGTAAGTCTGTTTCCAGGTCCTTGCAACAGATCTTATTCAGATCTAGGTCCAAAGGGTCTGTTTTCTTGTGGAAATTGAAATTTTGTTTTAAGTGGGGTAGGTGGCGGTTCTCCGGCCTATATACCCCATGTTCATCAATTTTATAACATGTATATAACGAAAAGAAAAAAAATACAGAAAAGGGGTACTTGGCGTTGTTCTACCCGAATGTCTCTGTCATACCTTCAAACGAAGGGAGATTAACAACGGTTTTCCAGCCTATATACCCCGTGTTTTAAGACAAAGTATTTATTAAAATGACAACATATATATAACGAGTAAGGAAAAAGAGAAAAAGGAAAGAGAAGTAAAGAACATAATACTAAAGGAGCATAAAGTAGAAAAGCACAAAAGAAAAGCATGAACAAAAGAGAAGGAAGGATGAGAGAAAGAACTTACAACCGTGGAAGCAGAAATAGAGTTTCGCTCGGCTGAGGTTTCGCTCGAAGAGGATATCCTCAGATCTCACCCAGATCTGAACCTCACTCTCTCTCAGATCTCGCTCAAATCTCACCCTCTCAAGAGCTCTCGAACACTCTCCCTCAGACACACTCAAAAATTGCAACGCCTCAAAGTGTCGCTCAACGCAGGCCGTTCCTCCTTTTATAGCCAAAAAATTTCACTGTGTCCAAAGTTTCGGTCACTTTTACCGGAGGCTTCAATAGTATCGGTAAAAAATAAAAAAAATAAAAAAAAAATTAAAAATAAAATAAAATAAAATAAAAAATTAAATTAATTAATGATAGTAAGTATCTGATCTTTCTCATATATTGGAAGTATAAGATATTCAAATTATGGAAGATCTTGTAATGCCCCGGCAACTTACAGGGACTGTTGACTGCCCCCACAAATCACCACGAGACTTTCCAGTGTGCTTTGTCCTCACTCGCACACTTTCCGGGAAAACTTCCCGGAAGGTCACCCATCCCAGATTACTCCAGGCTAAGCACGCTTAACCATGAAGTTCTTATGGGTTAGGCTTCCGAAAAGTAAATGCATTTTGGTGATATGGGTAGCCAAATCAATTCCTTTAAGTTATCTTTCAACTGTATAGTCCCATACATATAAAATCTCTAGATTCCTCTCATTCCGGTGTATGTTCGATTCGTCCATGTGCCCATTCCACTCGAAGCCTGCCAGGAGCCGCTCCTTGTCCGTGCCCCCTGCACCATGCTTCTTGCACCGGTGATCACTCCCCGCCCTTGTCAGTGCCCAGGTGTCACAGATCTCTCAGTAGAAGTTTAATCATCTGGTATAAAAGGCTATAAGGTAAAATGGTTTAGGAAAAATATCAAATTATTCGTAGTAATTTGGATTAGGAGAACATGTGACTTTACAAAGGAACTAGACGATCGTGTGAAATAGTCATGATCCGATTGGTTTCCTGTAAATGATGAATTTTCGAGGACAAAAATTTTTGTTGTTGGGGAGAATGTAAAGCCCAAGAAAATACTCACTTTAATAAATAATATGAATTTTTATATTATTAGTAATAATTTTTTAGGACAAAATATGAAAATTTTAATAAGTTAAATAATTTTGTTTATAGATAATTAATAGGATAGGTTCAAAATTTCCAGAATTTATTTCTACAATTTATAGAAGGGTTTTGTTTAATAAAAAAATAAAAATAAAAAAAAATAAAATAAAAAATGAATAGCGAATAGTGAATGGTAAAAAGTAAATAGTAAAAAGTGAATAGTAAAAACGAAAATAATAAATAAATAAAAATCAGAAGTTAAATATTCTTAAGGGGTAAGAGTTCTTAGATATTAAGAAAAGGTTAGGTAATTGGTAGTTGTGATTAAGATGTTTATTTAATAAAATAATATTATAAAAATTAGTAAATAGTAAAATCTTTTTACTATAAATAGCCATGGGGGAGAGAATGATTATGCACAAGAAGTAGAGAAAAATTAGAAAGAAAGAAGGTGAGAGAAGGAAACAATTTAGAAGAAATTTTGGTTGCAAGGAGAGTAGAGATTCTGGAGGATTTTGGGGAAGCAACTTCCGTGTAGAAACTGAGTCTGGAAAAGAGGTAAGGGGAGCTAACCTTTGTATGTTTTTAAGTTAATACTATTATTACTATTCATGTTTTGAATGATTGTGTATGTTTATGTGTTGGTTATATGACTGTTTATGCATTAAATTTATGTGTTATTATTGATATAAAACTATGTTGTTATTTTGAATCTGAAAATGAGAAATTTGTTAAAAACTAGTTGAGGAACACTTTGGCTAGGAAAGACTTGTTACTTAAGATGTCCATTGTGACGCACCTCTCTTTCTGGGAAGTCTACTCAATGAGTTTTCAACCAAATTCTTATAAGGCAGATTATGTACAATTAAATTATTGTGTGATGATTAAGAATGAGTTTTGCGTGTCTAGAAAGTTTATATGACAAGGGAAATCGTTGGGATAGATTAGGAAGTGAATTTTCGTGATTTCTGGGAAAATTATGAACAATAGTTAATCGATTAACCCTTCATAGAGACAAATTTGTTTTTGACGTTCTGGAAGTTCTGGATGTCTGTTTTGGACGTTCTTTATATCGTTCTGGGGGTTTGTGACCCTTCCAGAGCCATTAGTGATGGTCTCCAAGCCATTTGAATTATTTAAATGTTAGTAATAGTATAATATGAATAAATATATCTTATATTTTGATAAATGGATGGTGTATGTGAGTTGTTTTGGGATTTGATGTAACATATTTTGGGGTTGTTTGAATGTTTAAAATCTCGGTTGAAGGTCATCATTATGTGATAAATTATTGGTTAATATGTCAAATTTTGATTGGATTAGTCTTGTTAAACGAGTGGTGGATAGTAAGCGTTGCGGTTGTTGGGCCAGGGAAGCTCTAGAAGAGTGATGGTAAGGAACCCTACACACGGGTGATGTGTGTAACCGCCCGGGGAATCTCTTCCATTGATGCAAGAGCGATGGGGTGACGTGGGATACTAGTCCGGTGAAGCTCGTATAAATTAATAACTGCCCGAGGAAGCTCTAATAAGAGTGATGCGAGTGACGCTATGCATATTGGTGTATGCATTTTGATTTGAAGTTTGATACATATTGGTGTATGCATTCTTATATGTTGTTTGATGTATATTGGTGTATGCATGATGTTTATCTATGATGCATATTGGAGTATGCATAATGATTGGTTAAGAGATGTATGCTTATAATGCTTCTGTTAGCTCACCCTTACTTGTGTGTGCATGTGAGTGCGATGATCGTATAATGTGTGATCTTATACGGGAGAAGATGGAGGAATGTCGTTTAATCCAGTTCAAGCGAGGATAGAGACAGAAGAATAGTTGATAAGAGTTCGAAGCACAGGTGCGACAATTCTGTCGGCTATGCGCTGAAAGCTTTTCCTTCTTTTAAAAATCAACTAAAATTATTTTTAAAGTCTAAGCGCAGGTGCGAGCATTCTGTCGGCCATGCGCTGAAAGCTTTTCCTTCTTTTAAAAAACCAACCAAATTATTTTTAAAGTCTAAGCGCAGGTGCGACCATTCTGTCNGCCATGCGCTGAAAGCTTTTCCTTCTTTTAAAAGCCAACCAAATTATTTTTAAAGTCTAAGCGCAAGTGCGACCATTCTGTCGGCCATGCGCTCAAAAAACTTTTCCTACTTTTAAAAATCAACTAAAATTATTTTTAAAGTCTAAGCGCAGGTGCGACCATTATGTCGGCCATGCGCTGAAAGCTTTTCCTTGTTTTAAAAAACCAACCAAATTTATTTTAAAAGTTTAAGCATAGGTGCGACCATCCTGTCGGCCTTGCGCTGAAAAATTTTCCTTGTTTTAAAAAAAACAAATAAAATTATTTTGAAAGTCTAAGATCAGGTGCGTCCATTCTGTCGGCCATGCGCTGAAAACTTTTCCTTCTGTTAAAAACTAACGAAATTTATTTTAAAAGTTTAAGCACAAGTGCGACCATTTTGTCGGCCTTGCGCTGAAAACTTTTCCTTCTTCTTAAAAAAAAAAGCCCAACGAAATTTCATTTTTAAAAGTTTAAGCACAGGTGCGACCATTCTGTCGGCCGTGTGCTCAAAACTTTTTCTTCTTCTTTTTAAAAATCGACAAAACTCCATTTTAAAGGTTTAAGCACAGGTGCGACCATTCTGTCGGCCTTGTGCTGAAATCTTTCCCCGTTTTACAAAGATATTGAAACACTAAAACATGCTTTTTCAAATAAACAAACAACCTCACATCTAGAACTACGTAACCTTGATTTCTCACTTTGAGAATACGTAGGAGCAAGGTCAATCCTTGTCGGGCACAAAAAGTAAAAAAATGTATTTTGTTTCTTTAGAGTTTTATTTTTTTGGCATAGTTAAATATTTTACAAACCACATCTTTATTCGCGTATTTTAATTAAGGGTACTGCCTTCGGGCAGGCGTTGTAGGGTGCCTATACCTTCCCTACACGTAACCGACTCCCAAACCCAATCTTTGGTTTTCGTGGACCGTGCTTTATCATTTTATGGTTTTTCCGTAGTTTTCCAGAATAAGCTATGGTGGCGACTCCAAAACTCTTTGTCAAAATCAAAACTGTTTTCTTTTTGGATCGTCGTCCCGTCGCGATTCCGGTTGCGACAGATGGCGACTCCACTGGGGACTTTGAGAGTCAGGCCATTTAATTAGATACGCAAATTCGATGTGGTTTTGCTTTATGTTTTTCTTCCCCTTTTTCTTTATCTATGTTTGATGTTTGAAATAATTGCAATAATTGTTGTATATTGAACCCTAGGGTAGTAAACATGTTTATATCTGCTTGAGAATTTTTCTGGTTGTTTTGCAGGTGAGGGTTTGGGTGCATTGCATTCTCCCTTCACACACACACTTTATGCATATCATGAGTGGGGCCCTATACCCGGATGATACAAGAAGGTCTAGCACCATAGGACCTATCACAAGAAGGATGGCCAAAAAGCTTCAAGATGAGTATTCTCCACAAGGTCAAGTACTCTTTGCTATTTTTGGATGGAAGCTTGGAGACCAAAGAGATGATACAAATTTGCCAAGACATGGAGAGGGGTAAAGAAGACATTTCTACATAAGGAGGGGTGTGCCTAGCATCATAGGGGCGGCATTAGTGTTTCTATCCTCCTTATGCGCATAGTTTTTGTGTCATATGTTTCATAAGGCCTTCTAGAAGCCACACACATTTAGCACATGGTTAATTAGTTAGAATGAGATCTGAAACGTGTAGATATGATTTTCCTCATGCATAGCCGAGAGGTTGGGTTATAAAACCTCCTTGGCATAGCTTGTATCACTCACTTTTGCAATAATATTGTTGAAACTCTGCTGAAATGATTAGCAAGTTCCTCTCCAAGAGTCATCTTCTTAGCTTGATTTCCATTGCAAATTTCTTCCACTCTAGGAAGCCTTCTGAGTTGTGAATCACCTCTCCAAGCTAGCCTCCATCTCCACTCACCATAAACACCACAATCCGCTACCTCACCTCCAAATATCCCAGCCAATCTGATCGAGAATTTCCTCTAGAATCTGCAGCTGCTGCCGCCACTGTTACATTGGTTTCAGCTGCCTTCCAAGCGTCCATACACCTCCAATCTCACGGTGCATCTTCCTTACATCTCCCTTGATGTATCAAGTGGTATCAGAGCTTTGGTTCTAGCTTGAACCGTGAGATAAGTAGCTCTTTCTTCCATTTTCATTTTGTCAACAAAATTCAGTAATGTCTTGTTCTGTTTCTGGTTTTTCAATTCTGTTGAACATCTTTGTTGTGGTTTAAGTTCTGTTCTGAGTTTTTCTTGAATACTAGTTGTGTTTGCTTGAGTTTCTCATCATCTTATTCGGTTATCTCTTGCTGCTTTGAGTCATTTTAATCATTTGAGAATCATTTCTAGTTTGTCTTTGTCATGTTTGGTTAATTTGCTGTTTTTGTCATAAAATCTGGTTTTCAACCAAGTTTTACGGTTCTGAAAGTGTTTGGATGTGGCTACACCAATTAAGAGCAATGAACAATCAATAGATGAGCTCAGGTGTTTAAAATTTGCCAACCAAAATTCAAATCTGCATTGCGTTTCAGTTCAATTTCTGTTTCTGTTTTTTTTTCCATAAAGCGTTTTTGCTGCAACGAAAAGTCCACTGTCATTTGGCATTGTGCACTGTTCTATTGAACAACAATTGATTGAGATAATGTCTAAGTCATTGGGAAGATGAAATTGATTGATTCCAAGTGATTCTTATGTGGCAAGCACTTAAAAGCAGTAAACCGAACTGCTACACTTCATTAAATTCAAATTCTGCATAAATTGAGTTAGATTGACACTAGATCATTGCTAATCATCTTCAACCTGTTTCTGCTGTTTCAACAACTTTCAAATACCATTTCCAAACTCTTCTTACTGTTTTCAAACCAGAATTATAGTCTAAGTGCATTTTGACCATGGTAGTTGTGAATTTGAGCTGAAAATGATACTGTAGTAGCAAAATTCTATTGCACAGTGATTCAGTTCATTAAATTTGTTTCTGCAAGTTTTAATTCACCATTGAAACATGTTTGAGTCATTGAAATGAGCATAGAAACTGTACTCTGCATTTGGTCAATTTTTCTGGGTAGAATTTGTTGGTTGCCGAGAGCTATGCAACACTTTGTGTGACTAAACTGTCATTGGTTTTTCTATTTGATTCAACAATAGTGGATGTAGAAAAAGCCATTGGTCCATAAAATATCCAAAGTTCAAGTTTAAAAGAGTGAATAAAACATTAAAAGGCAGTATAGGACCAGTACATCTTGATTTTGAAATTCTGGTTGCACCTTTGAACATTGCTGTCAAAATTTAGTGCAAGTTCATTGAGACAATTCATCAAACAGTTTACTCCAATTTCTTTGCATAGCTATTTCGTGCTTGATTCTGGTTTATGGTCTTTTCTTGTGTTTAAAATCTGATCTAGAGTTATTCCTAGGTTCCATTTGAAGTGCCTTCGTGTTTGATACCCTCTTAATTGCTTGATTTTGCGTTTTTGAACATTCTGCACACCAACTGTTTGACATAAAACCTGGTGTTGCTATCTTTTGGCTGTGATTTTGCTGGCAATTGTGGTGGTAGTTTCTATGATTAATTGGTTTGCTAGATAGGTGAACTATAATTCAGAAGGATTACCATAAGTGGAAGCATCAAAGAAGGTTCAATTAGGAGAGACAAGTGCGAGAAGGTGGTTTCTGGCTGAGGCAAATCGTGACAAATTTTGCATCAGAGTGTTGCAGGTTGCGTGACAGCAACACTGCATTCTGCAGCAGCATCTATTTCAGCAGATTTGGTCCAATTTGAGTGATCACTTGCAGCTGAGAGTTTTGTGGGTGAATCCAGTAGATTCAAGTCCTTTAAGAGCAACCAAAGCTACACACATTCTTTCCTTAGCCTATTTTAATTTTCCTTTGTTTTCATTTACCAAGTTCTTTGTAATTTCCATTGGTTTTTGGTTGTAAGTTC